>NC_062283.1:131197218-131499263 GCF_902655055.1 Lutra lutra | reverse complement strand
GAAAATAGACAATATTTGCTATCGGTGCTTCCCCTGCTTTTCCCTCTTCCCTTTCCTGGCTTCACTTCACCTCTAGCCCCATGGGCTCTACAAAGAAAAATCAAAACAAACAAAACAAAACTCAAACTGTGTACAGGCTGGTGTGGGAGGTAGATTTTTACTCTGGTTTTTTCTCTTTAAACATAACCCCCAAGTCCAGGCTCCTTCTGGACACCTTGCCTCAATGCAGCTGAACTTAACTAGAGGAAAGAAAGACAACTATAGGACCATTTAATTCTTGGCTGCGATAGCCAACATTGGACCATAGAATGAGTTTATACACATTTTTTCTATTTGGGAGGTTTATAAAATTCTCCAACTACCATTTTCATGAATCCCCAAACTGACTGAAGTTCCAAGTTTCTGAAAAGAGTTTCAGTAAAAGATTCTGATGTAAAAGCCAAAAATGTTGTTTCAGAGCTGTCAAATGTACTGCCAAAGCACTATAACAACACGTTAATTACAAAATTTCCAATCAGTTAAAGGCCCAAGAGGAGGAGAATCCTTCTTAATGTCTGTATGTGTTACATTTTTACACACAATGCAGTCGAAAGTGTGAGATTCACCTTGAACACCTTGAGGCTTTCACCATTGCTAAGAGTGAATGTTTTGGTGGTCTTAAGAGGAAGATAGCATATGTAGAATTATGTACATAAATGCTGGTGGAGGGTTCGTAGACTGTCTTTTCGTCATGCCAGTTTGTGGTTACCTCTCTCAGTTGCTAGGCTGAACCTTGAAAGTAGACAGAACACCTTATTTCAAGCTCCTTCTTATCTCCCCTCCTTCCTGGGAGGCAGAAGATGGGAAAGAAGAAAGGTGTGTTATGGTTATAAATAAATATTACAGGTACTTCATTATCTACTCTGCCAACAGCTCCTCATAAGTATTTGCCCCTCCAGTGGTCTTCTAAAATGTTCAGCCTGTGAGCATTTTCCACTCCCAGCCCAGCTTTTGGAGGAGATCAACACTGGACCCAAGGCTAGATAAGACCAGCCAGCTATTCTCTGTTGAGCTGGTGACCAGATTCTTCTTGAAAATTTGAATTAAGACACTTGTGACAAGGGTCAGTCAGTGTTGACTCTGGATATAAAAGATCATCAAAAGTTAGTGTTGGAGCACTCCTGTTGAGCCTTGTGTGAAATGAGTAATCAGAGGAAGCCAGGTGCAATGAAAGAAAAAAGCAGATGTGTAGAAGAACAGAGATGAAGATCAAATGACTGAGAGATGGAGGGGGTGACTGTAGTCGCTGAGTGTCTTATTCCTGACTCTGGGAGCCTGGGTCCCTGGATGCCTTGAAATTGCCATTTGTATCTTGACTACAAACCTTCCTAATCTTGAGCTACCTTGAGTGAGTTTCTGTTCTGTGATCATTGATCATTGATGAAAAGTATCATTCATCTACCAGCTTGTCTGGTTTCTGGTTATGTTTTGGGGCAAGCAAAATTTGGTTTCTGGCTTGTAGTCACTCATCATTGCCAACTCTGGTGCATGCCCATCATATCCTCTGGTGCCTTTCTATTCTAGCATTATCTAAGCACTAACATGAGAATGCTTTCCTTGTCTGAGGTTATGCCCAGAAATTATATCCTCTCAATCACAACTCTTTCTCTGGCTCTCCTGGGTAACTTTTGCCCATTTCAGCCTAAGCCAGTGGTTTGCAACACTGGCTGTGCATTAGAATTACCTGAAGAGCTTTTAAAAACTATTCCTTCTTGGATCCCTCACCCAAAGAGTCTGATTCATTTGGTCTGGAATGAGGATTGAGCATCAGATTTTCTGAAGAAGCTAATAGAAAGCCAGGGTTGAGAACACTTGTCTCAGCAATTGTACAATCTCCTTCCTTATCAGCTTAGCATGCAACTGAAGTGGTGAACTGGAGTTTGGAATAATCACAACAAAGGAATTTTAGCAAAATCCAGTCACTTAGTTTAATTTCAGATTTAAGGCGCTAACCAGATCTCCTCCACCACCCTTTAGTTTTCCACACCCACAAGAACCTCCATTATGGCCCAGGATGATTGCTGACACTTGGTTTCCTGTGGGCTCTGAAGAACTCAGTGGCTCCCATCGGGGATATCTAAACTATGGTTGCCCTGGACCCTCTATTTTTCTGTAGAGGTACAGAATACTCTCGAGATACCTCAGCATCTGCCTCCTTCCTAGTTCTGAGTTCACAGCCATTTCCCAGGTGTGCCCTCTCCTGGCCCAGATTTTTGCAAGCCAATTCTGTTTTACAAAGTTAGAGCTGCAGTCAGTCAAGCTGTCTAACCCTTATAAAACTAGGTTGGAAAGACCCATGCTAGCAATTCTGGCCCATGTCTCTGAGCATCTGTAGACACCCCTACACACACACACACACACACACACACACACACACTCGATCTATGTTCTTAGAGGCAAGCAGTCTAGTTTTATACTGGAAAGTCTAAGTCTATTTGGTGGTACACAGATACTTTTGCTGACAGCTCAGGAAGAGAGCATGTGTTTAGTGAGACATATGAAGCTGTTATTACGAAAGATTGTTGCTGAAAGAGGCAGCAATCACAAAGGACCATTGAACAGCCGATATCGTTTGTCCAGGTCCAGCATATTGGATGGAGTGTAATCTTTTGGGAACACATGCTGAGGCAGATGAATGATACTCAAAATATCTCCATTTCTCTGCTCTCACCATCTTCAGGGTTTCCTCTCCCCCTCAGACAATGGACATGTGCCATGATGCCCAAGGTACCTACCTACTGCTTCTGTATGCCCAAACACATTAGGGGTATTCCTACTTCATGCCAGGTGAGTAGCCTTTACTCCAAGGACTGTTATTCTGGGAGGTCAGCATAACCTGATGTTCCCACCAAATTTAGAAAAGGAGAAGACCACTATTATTATCATTACATGTCCACAAGATGTAGAACATTGGGCAGGGCAGTTGAAATTTTTTATTTAATTCAGTGGTGAGCAACATTTTTTTTTTTTTTTGCATGGGAAACAAATTAGGAAAAATAGTAGCATTTAAAGACATTATGTCCTTTTTCATAGAGAGCAAAAATAACTTTCATGGAGTTTCATGGGGATATGCATAATGTTACAAGTTAGATTCAGTTAGACTAGATTAGTACTGACTTTTTGAGCATGAGAATGACGAAGTTGGCTCTACTGGTATTTTTGAGAAGTAACACAGAAGAAATCTTCTCTGCCGTGCCCTACATTTTCGAGGTGCTTTGGACATCACAAAGCAGGTTCATACTCTTTATCTCATTTCGTTCTTTAAAACAATTACATGGATTTGGGGGTTATTTACCTTGCAGCTGGGGCAACTGAAGTTCAGAGGCCTGAAGTGAGTTGTTCAAGGGCACACAGGACACCAGAGGTACGTATAAGATATCAGCAATATTATGAGAAAGCAAACAAATATTGATTCAATCTACACAAAGGTATGTAGACTCCAAAACTCTAAAAGGCTTTACTTGAAATAGATGTATTCAAAATGATAGAGTTTGTATTTTATAACTTCAGTATTACTATGAACAGCTGTTTATAGATGACGTTGGCTGCCTTGTAAGTTCCTTTTTAAATGTATTGTTAAAAAAATTAAAGGGAATTTTGAAAGATAAACTTTCACCCACATTCCCATCAGGAACTAGGATTGCCTCCCCCCACCCCAGATCATAACTTCTTGAGGGTTGAACCAGTTCCAATGAATTTTTCCATCAGTATAATCTATCTGGTACAGAGTAGATACTCAATAAACATCTAATGAGTGACTTTTCAGAATTTACCACATACATACATAGCTTACATATAATGCATATACTATGTATATAGGGCACAATTTAAATCTTCACTTCATAATAAAGAGTATGCTATAAATATTTTTATATGTTACATTATAGTTATTTTATAGTTACTTTTGTTTACTCATTCACTCAATAAACATATACTGAGCAGCTACTACATTATAGACATTGTGCCAGAAAATGAAGATACCAAAATAAGTGCCTATTCTCAGAAACAAGTAAATAGATCCTATAAAAACAGTGTGGAGTAAAGGGGACACTCAGGAGGAGATTCTCACCCCACCTGGAGGAGTCAGAAAAGGCCTCTCCGAGGTGATGATGCCTGAGCTGAATTTTGAAGGACGAGTAGCATTTAGATTAGGAAGACGTCAAAGTGTTCCAGGCAGAGGGAGCTGTAGGTGCAGAGGCATGAAGTCAAAGGCACTTGGCACAAGCCACTGGACTGTGGGTAGTTAATTGTGGCTGGTGTGTCAGACAAAAGAGCAAGAGATACACCAGATAGTTGGAACCAATTCATGAAGGGCTTGGCCTCCTATGCCATAGCAGGAGTTGGATTTTATCCTGAAGGTGATGAAGAGCCTGTGGCAGATTTTCTTAAGCAAGGGTGATTGATATCATCAGATTGGATCTCTCTTACCTACCAACAACTGTATGATGAATGGAGTAGAGAAGGGTAAAAGTGGAGTCAGGCAAACCTGTGGGGAGGCTGCTGTAGGGATCTATATAGGAGATTCTGGGGGCCTGTCGGGGGGACTGATGGAGGAGATTGGAGGAGTTGATGGATCCATTGCATGTTTTTGGTATTATATTAATTAAAGCAAATCTAGATGCTGTGAAAGATACTTCTCCAGATCTTGGTGACATAACATACTAGAAGGTTGTTTCTTACTCACATGAAATTCAAAAGAAGTTTTTTGGTGGGCAGACAGCCTTTCGCATATTCAGTCCAGAAACCCAGCTCCTTCCATGTTTAGTTCTACCCTCCTCTAAGACTTCAAATTTTCAACATTCACCATTTTAGCATTTCCCCATTCTGGTAATTAGGAAGTGAACTTGGAGAATTCTACCTGGAGTATTTTATGGGACATGCCTGGGAGTGGGTGGGGAGGTAGACAGACACAGATAAAGGGAGTGAAGGTATCAAGAATGACTACCAGTCTTTAGGTGTGGACAGAAGTGGACCTGGAGAGAGGCAGTGTGGCAATTGTGAACATACTGAGTTTGAGGTGGGACAACCAGGTGCAAATCTCTAGTAAAGATGAATAGACGGGTTGTTCTAAAACTCAGCAGGGGGTGTAGATTGGAAACATAGGTTAAGATACTATATAATAATAATAATAAGGGTCACCTGGGTGGCTCAGTGGGTTAAGCCTCTGCCTTCGGCTCAGGTCATGATCTCAGGGTCCTGGGATCCAGCCCCACATCGGGCTCTCTGCTCATCAGGGAGCCTGCTTCCCCCTCTCTCTGTCTGCCTCTCTGCCTACTTGTGATCTCTCTCTGTGTCAAATAAATAAATAAATAAAATCTTTAAAATAATAATAACAATAATACCATTCATTGAATTTGTACCATTTACTATGGTACTCTATGGGGTGGATCCTATTGTACTTCTCATTTTACAGAAGAGATGCTGAGGATTGGAGGTGAAGTAACTTTGCCATATGGTTGGAAAGTGAGAGTCAGAATTTGAACCCCATTCTTCTGACTCCAACTGAAGGGAGTTGATAAGCCTAAGCAAAGAAGACTAGAGACAGTCCCTTGGGGAATACACCCTTTACTGATGGGGAGATGAAGAGGTCACCAGGGAGCAAACTGAGAAGAGCCATCCGAGAAGAAGGACGTATCACGGAAACTCAGCCTCGGTCAGAGAATAGAGAGTGGGTGTGGAAATCAAAGGAAGAGTGAGTTTCGGGAGGAAGAGAGTCAAATTATATCCTGAGAGGTCAGGGAAGAAAAAGGTGTTAGCTGAACACTTTCCAGAAGGTTACTGGTGACTTCACTGAAGGTGCAGGAACTGGGGGGCAGCACGGCTGGAGTGAATGGGCTGTAAATGAAAGGTGAGAAAGAAGAGTGCAGATGTAGTGAAAAGTAGGGCCATCTGTACCCCAATGTTTATAGCAGCAATGGCCACGGTCGCCAAACTGTGGAAAGAACCAAGATGCCCTTCAACAGACGGATGGATAAGGAAGATGTGGTCCGTATACACTATGGAGTATTATGCCTCCATCAGAAAGGATGAATACCCAACTTTTGTAGCAACACGGATGGGACTGGAAGAGATTATGCTCAGTGAAATAAGTCAAGCAGAGAGAGTCAATTATCATATGGTTTCACTTATTTGTGGAGCATAACAAATGTCATGGAGGACAAGGGGAGATGGAGAGGAGAAGGGAGTTGATGGAAATTGGAAGGGGAGGTGAACCATGAGAGACTATGGACACTGGAAAACAATCTGAGGGTTTTGAAGTGGTGGGGGGTGGAAGGTTGGGGGAACCAGGTGGTGGGTATTAGGGCACGGATTGTATGGAGCACTGGGTGCGGTGCAAAACCAATGAATACTGTTACACTGAAAAGAAATTAAAAAAAAAAAAAAAAAAAGAGTGCAGTTTGGCTCCGGGGGGAGGAGAGTAATAGGGCCCTAGCTAGATAGAGATGTAGGTCCAAGAGTGAGATTTTCCTTAAAAATTTGAAGAGAAAAGAGAGAGCTGAGTGGCCAAAGTTGATTTCAGAGAGAGTAGCTATTTGAGGGTGTGAGATGGAGGGGAACAAAGACACACAGGGTCTGGAAGAAAGGTGGAGGGGCAGGAATGACGAGGGGTCCAGATGGAGCCACACACAGGAATTTTAAGTGGGGAGCCACAAACTCAAGACATTGCCTTCTAATTCTTTGTGAAATTTGAGGAGGAGGACCCCAGCTAATGGATGGTAAGTGGAAAGGGTCTTTACGGTTATCATTTTGATAGCTATACAATATTACATTGAAGACACAGAGTGGCATTTAATTTATCATTTTCCTGCAGTTAGACGTTTAGATTGTTTATATGTTTGCTATCGTAGATAACTCTGCAAAGATTACTTTCATGAGCATAATTATTTTTATTTGATTTGATTATCTCAACATGAAAATTGTCAGCCAAAGGGCAGACACATTTTCATGGCTCTTGAAATGCACGGCCAAATTGCTTTTCAAAATGACTATAATAATTTAGAATGCCAATAGCACTCTGTGAGTATACAAGTTTCTCTGCAGCTTTTATAGCACTGGGTTTTATTATTTTAAAATGTTCTTTCAGCTCAAAGGGTATAATGGTATCTCATTAATGATTTAAATTATATTTATATGATTTCCACTAAGTTAGACCATTTGTCTCTCTTTCTCTAAGCAACTCGAATTTTCTCTTATTTGAATGATCTGTTGTTAACCTCTGTCTGTTAGGACTTAAAGCTGGTCCTATATACCTGATCAAGTCTACTGTAGATATTAATCTTTTGCATGTCAAACTTGAGGAAAATTTTCCCTTTTTTCCCCTTTACTTTTGATTGTTCAAAGTTTTTTTTAAAAAAGATAACATATATTTCAGTATGTAACCTAAGAAAGGCATAACATGACTTCAGAGTAGAGTTTTCTGACATTTATTGGAGAAAAGAGAAGACAGAGATCTTCTGGGGAGACAAAAGTTCCCAGGAGGGGCTGGACCCTACGGAAGCTGCAGTCTCCTCTGAGTATCAAAAGCCCAACTCTCTGGCCAAGGTCGGTATGTATACCCAAGGAAGGTATAGGCACGTGAGGACAGCAGAGACTTTGGGCAGGCCTGGGAGACCATGGCTCTTAAATTATGGCACAGAGCTCCTCAGGGAGGTCAGAGATTAGTGCCTCAGCTACAAGGGAGGCCAGTAGGCTCTGGGTAATTAAAGAGCCCAGCCCAGTGGGAGCACAGTAGAGACTAGCCTTGGTAAAGGTGGGCATCTGGTTGGAACACAACCCACTGGAAACTCTGAACAGAAAAGAAGCCCTAAAGAGAAGGAAGTAATTACAGGAGAAGAGGAGGGGAAGAGGAATCATATTCACTTAGACCCTTGCCATGGGCCATGGGCCATGGGCCAGGCACATCATTTTACCCACCCATGGCCCTGTGGGACCGTTGCTTATCACTCCCACTTAACACATGAAGAGAAGACGTTCAGGGGGCATAGGGAAAATTCACTGCTACACAGCTTCTAAGGGGGGACCCATTTGGTTCCCAAAGTCTCACTTCCTTAGAGAACATTTTGGCTCTAGAAGGGGGAGCTGAAGCGTGGTCCATGTAATGTGTGATCTGGGGACAAGGGAATCAGTTAGGGGCAGTGAGCAAATTTTGGAGGGTCCCCTAGGTCAAGGGGAGGAATTTGGATTTCGTGCAAGAGGAAACAGAGACTCGGGGCAGATTCTGAGCGTAGAGATGATTTGAACTGATGCTTCAGGAAGACAGTGGGGAGTGGAGAGCAGAAAGTGCCTGCTTTTCTGTGACACACTTGTGGAGACCAAGCAAATAAATCAGGCCCAGTCCATGAGAGCAAGTGGGAACGGATACTTCTGGATTGAGTTAAGATAACTCTCCATTCTGGAGGCTTATCTGAAATGCAATCCTCTGATCTTTTGAGAAGGTTTCTAAAACCTGGGAGAGGTTGCTAAGGGAATAAAGCCCTAAGTATCATAAACAGCTGAATCCATAAAATAATTTTCCCAAAACATCATGAGTTCAATAATCCAGCCAGCAGCACTGGAGGGTCTGGGGGGAGAGGAGGAAGCCTGCGGGGCTCTGCCCTCTTCCCCTCCCTCCGGCCATCCTTCCGTGTACACAGGGGACAATCCTCACCCAGAGTCCTCTTTCTGCCTGAGTTCTCAGGGTGTCACGGGCCCGAGGGGTTCCTCCAGCCAGAGACCCGGCCCTCTCGTAGGTTCTCACATCCTCCCGCCTTTTTACTTGATGTAGAATTACATGCCTACCCTGTACCCCAAACTGAATGATGCTTCCAGCAGGAATAATTGATTTGAATGACACTTATAACATGCTTATTTTCTTAGGTGGAGGTGGGTTAATTAGATTTTTCTTTTGAACTTTTTAAAAAAGGATAAATATCTACATATAACAATAAAGAGACATTCCTAAAATGAAAATAACAACAACAACAACAACAGCAAAAAACCCCACAGTATACACTGTGGACTCAGTTTTGTAAAAGAAATTATATATATGTATATGTATATATATATATATATATATATATATATATATATATATATATATATACCACACATCAAATGTTAACAGTGGTCACCTCTGAGTGGAGGCTATATATATCTTTTAAAATAATGTGTCCTTTTTAGTGCATTGGCAGAAACCAATAGCTATTTCCCAGTATCTATTCCCTTTTTATTTTATAGTAACGGAACCTCCAATTCTAGCTGATTGTTAGAATAAAAACCGTATTTCTAGGCATCCCTTTTAGCAAGGTGTGGTCATTTAATTGTTCTGACCAGTGAGATACAAATGGATGTGTTGTATGGCGCCATCCAGAAAGTGTTCCTGAAAGGAAGGGGTTTGCCCTTCTCCTTCTTCTTTCTTGCTTGCTGGAATTTGAGCATGATGGCTGGAGGTGGAGCAGCTCTCTTGGGTCCTGAAGCTGAAGGTGTTGGAGGAACAGGAGACAAGCAGCCTGAGTCCTTGATGATCATGGAGTTACTATACTAGCTCCAGACACTCTATACCCACATGAGACAGAACAATTTTTCCTCTTCTGTTTTGCTCAAGTCACTAATTTGACTTTTCTGTCACTTGACAGATTGATAAAAACACAGATAATACATTTGTTATTTTTTAAATCATAAATACATAGGGGTATATTGAGAATTTGTGTCCAGGTCTTGTACATGAAATGATTTCTCTTGCTGCAAAATTTTTTATTGAAACCATTTGTCCCAAGTTTCACTCATACCTGTTCTCACACTCCACTCAAACAACTGTGTCAGGTCAGCACTTAACACTGTGTTCAGTTTTTTTTTTTTTTTAATTTTTATTAATTTTATTTTTTATAAACATATAATATATTTTTATCCCCAGGGGTACAGGTCTGTGAATCACCAGGTTTACACACTTCACAGCACTCACCATAGCACATACCCTCCCCAGTGTCCATAATCCCACCCCTCTCCCAACCCCCCTCCCCCTCAACCCTCAGTTTGTTTTGTGAGATTAAGAGTCACTTATGGTTTGTCTCCCTCCCAATCCCATCTTGTTTCATTTCAGTTTTTTTTTTTAAGATTTTATTTATCTATTTGACAGACAGAGAGCACAAGTAGGCAGAGCAGCAGGCAGAGAGAGAGGGGGAAGCAGGCTCCCCGCTGAGCAGAGAGCCCGATGTGGGGCTCGATGTGGGGTTCGATCCCAGGACCCTGGGATCATGACCTGAGCCGAAGGCAGAGGCTTAACCAGCTGAGCCACCCAGGCGCCCCACTGGGTTCAGTTTTTATAGAAAGGACACATTGTCCCATCCCTTGTCCACGGTGTCTTAATTTTAATTCAAAAGGCTTCACAACCATGCTGGGAATAAGATATTGATGGGACTCCACTGTGATAATTTGGGGATATTTGTAGTAGCCTTTTATATTACTGAACACACTGTAAGTTGTGGCAAAACCAAAGTTAAGGTGGTCTAGGTGGCCCTTTTCCTGCCCAAGTGAGCTGCTTCTATCAAGATGTTGAGACTGGGGCTTATGAGAACCAAGAGAAGTCTGTGTGTGTGTGTGTGTGTGTGTGTGTGTGTGTGTGTGTGTGTGTGTGGTGCAGCTGTGTGTTACACATGCTATACATCTGGGTATATAGGGCTCATGTGCTGTTGTCACATAGGTGACATGTTTAAGAGGTGTCTGCGTGTGTGTATGCATGTTTCGTGAGCATGCATTTTTTGAGCCTGTGTGTTATCCAAGGGTGTGTGCCTATGGGGATGTGTACTGCACACTTGCGTCACGTTGGTTGTGTGTGTGTGCATGCATATTATGTAGGTGTGTGTTTGCAGTGTGTGATCACATGCTTGCACACACACGTGTGCAGTGCTGTGTTATATAACTGGGACAGAGGAGGCAGCTGGCGTTCCTGGGTCCTAAGGAAGGTTACAGTTGATTCGGAAGCTATGCCGGAATCAGTGATATGGAAGAACAGGAGAACGCAACCCCCAACCCTTTCCCCCAGTACGCTTCTAGATCAGAGGTGTCCCCATTCATTCCTAATAATAACACACTGTTTCCATTATGTTTACTTATCTAAACTGTAGGCAAATACCAGCAATTTCATTTTAAGTTGGCTTCAGTGCAGCTGGTACTTTTGCTTTTGGTGCTCCAAATGACTAAAGTCATTTTTTTTTGAAAATTAATTTTTTCCAGACATTTGTTTACACTGTGAAAGGAAAGTTATCTTGAAACATAAGGAATACTTAATATAACAAAATAAAAGGGAGCTATCAGATGAAGAAAAGCAGATGTCACTGAAACATAGTGTTGATATTTTGGCTATTCTCACATGTTTGGTGTGAATAACATTCTTCAGCCTCCCACACATTACCACTATATCCCCAAAAAGGCTCCATCATCTCATGAGGCTGCTGGGTGACTCAGTCAATTAAGTGGCCAACTCTTGATTTCCACTCAGGTCATGATATCAGGGTTGTGAGGTCGAGCCCCTTATAGGGATGTCTCCAGACTGCAAACATGGGATCATTAGCATGGACCATTATGCACGTAACCCTATGAGAAATAGTGTTACCCATATTTTAAACTGGGGTTGAAAGTCCCTACTTCAAGGTTACGTAAGTAGTAATTGTTCATGTTGGGGTTTGAAAGCAGGCAGTTTGGATTTAGAACTCTACTCTTTTTTTTTTTAATTTTTTATTTTTTCAGCGTAACAGTATTCAGTATTTTTGCACCACACCTAGTGCTCCATGCTCTTAACTACACCTCCCCCCTGCACACTTGCAACATGGACCCCACAGGAGCCAGGTGGGGTGTTATGGAGGTGTTACAGGGTGTTATGGAGGCACAGGCTTGACACCTGTTCTGAGAGGCTTAGCTCATGAGTACACATGGCCAATAGCCCAGCATCTTGGCGTGAAGCTGCTGTTCATCTTATTAGGAAAATTCTCATGAAGTGAAGAAAACTCTCTTTCCTTGTGGAAAGTATTTAAAGTGTTGACTGGTAGCATAGAGAGAAACATGGACCTGTAGAGAAATCTCTCTCGGCTCTCACAGGTGATAAGAGAATCCACTGGGACGTCCTTTGGGCTCTACTTCCGAAGAGAACCAGAAAGTGACCATGTCTCACCTCCTCCAAGGCTAACTCTGACCATTCTATTCTCAACGCTGACCAAGTTCATTCTATTCCTGACAGAGTAAAGCTTTTAAGATGAGAATTAGATTCTGCCCCTCCTCTACTCCAAAGTCTCAGTGATTCTTACCTTCGAGGCCCAACAGTGGCCATATGTGCCCAAATGGCTGGCTGTCCCTCTTCCCTCTCTGAACACAGCTACTGTTTTCCTTTGTCCTAACCCCACTTCAACCTTATTAGTCTTGTTCCACCTCCAACACACTAGACATACTCCCAACACAGAGCCCTTGCGCTGGTCATTCCCTTTGCCTGAATGCTATTCCCATAGATAGCATGGCTAACTCCCTCATTTCCTTCAAGTCTGCTCAGAGTCACCTCCTCCATGAGGCCCGCTGTGACTACTCTATTTAAAATTGCAACTTGTATTCCCATCCTTTACTTTCCCCTTTCCTACCTTTTCCTGCTCTACCCTTTCCCCGTGGTCCTTTTTCAACTTTTAGCGTACTATATAATTTAATTATTATGTTATTGTTTATTGGCACCCCCTCCCCACTAGAATATAAGTTATTTGAGGGCAGGGATCAATGCATCATTGCCTAATGTATTCCAAGCACCAAGTACAGGGCCTGAAACAAGCTCCTGGCTCAGCAAATATACAGGGAGTGAATGAGGAGAAAACCTGCAGCCTGCAGACATTCTCCTCTGGGGAGATTTTAGGAAGCTGTTAAAGTCCAGATGAGGAATGGTCCAGGGCTGGTGACAGGGGAGGGCTGACAAATCTTCCTGGCTTTAGTGGGAAGCCCCGTGTGAGCTGCACAGGGAGGGCAGGAGTGGGTTGAATCATCATTACTGCATCTGTACCAAAGGGAAGGATTTTATCATAGCTTACCACTGCATCTGGACAGTTTTTGAAATAAATACTCTAAGGACAGGATGCTCTTGGAAAGTGCCATTTTGTCTTATTCATGAAGACTGTCTTAAAGGAAGGAATGCATGGCAAATGCTTGGCCCTGTGCTTGGCACATTTTAAGTATCCCATAAAGATTGGTTGTTATCATGGTTATCTACCTTCCTATGTATAAGGGAAGCCTGGTTACTGCTGTGAGCTTTGCTCCCTGTTTTTCAAAAGCAATTCCCTTTCTGCCTCCTGACCTTGGAGCTATGCTTGGGCTCAGCAACCAAGTTCTGTCTAGGAAGCGACGGAAGCTGAGATGCACTCTATGTAAACCCACCAGTCTGCTAAGGACATTTGGCTCTGCCAAGGGGACATGCATGGCCATGAGGCAAGACTGGGGAAGCACATCGCCTCTTTCCAAGCCCAAGGGGATCACTGATAGAACACTCTCTGGTTAAGTGGTCTTCTAATAGTTGGAGGGACTGAAGGATAATTGGGCCAGTTTCTTCAGCATTCAAAGATTCCATCATTTAAAAACATCTGTCACTCCAGACCATCTCTAGGTACCAGGCCACATGTCTTGGTAGCCCGTCCAACTTGTCCCATATGCCCTTCATATGTTGGCATAGGCTTTGTTCTGGGGCAATAGGGGTAGAACAGGGCTCTATTTTCATGATGTTTCCTGTTTTTTTTTCAGGGTGGGGACATAAAACCTCACAAATTTATTATCTCAAAGTTCTGTAGGTTTTAAGTCCCACATGGATCTCACTGGGCTAAAGTCAAGGAGTTAACAGGATTACATTCCTTTCTAGAGGCTCTAGAGGATAACCTGTTGTTCCTATGGTTGTTGTTGCCTTTACCAGCTTCTAGAGTCTCTCCTATATTTCTTGACTCCTGGACCCTCTTTCCGTCTTCAAGAGCAGCCATGTCTCCCATTCCTCTGCCCCTTCTTGTGTAGTCACATCTCCCACTGATGATGATCAGGAAAGGTTCTCTGCTTTCAAGGATTCTTGTGATTACATTGGGCCCACCTGGATGATCCAAGATACTCTCAGTCTCTAAGAACGTAACCTCAGTCACATCTTCAAAGTCCCTTTTGCCATGGGAGGTGACATATTTCCAGGTTCAGAAATTGGGATGTAGATATCTGCAGGGGTCATTATACTATAATTCTGAGGCTCATCCTCCCTGCCTTCCCACCCCCATTTCTGAAACAAACACTGACTTTCTCAAAAGTTGATTTCAATTATGAGTTGTACAGTAACACACCAGCTGTCTGGCAAACTCATCGATCAAGAATCGAGACAACTGATGTTCCACATTTTATGTGTAACAGTTCTTGCTCATTAACCATGGCCAAATCTCTTACCGGCAACTACTTTTCATTTCTTCATGATGAGGATAAGCGTCAATTGTATTTTGAGGCTGCATTTTATTTTTTTTTTTATTTATTTTTTTTAAAGATTTTATTTATTTATTTCACAGAGAGAGATCACAAGTAGGCAGAGAGGCAGGCAGAGAGAGACAGAGAGAGAGAGAGAGAGAGAGGAGGAAGCAGGCTCTCCGCCGAGCAGAGAGCCCGATGCGGGACTCGATCCCAGGACCCTGAGATCATGACCTGAGCCGAAGGCAGCGGCTTAACCCAGTGAGCCACCCAGGCGCCCTTGAGGCTGCATTTTAGAGAGCAAAGAAAGGGTCTGTGGTCATGTTCGGAAAGGACAGCTGGCATCCTGATAGCAAAGACAATTAATAACCAGACACCAACTCTGTGAGTAGCGTAACTGGGACTTCACTGCAGGAGCAAACATCCCTCCAGCTGCAGACTGTCTGGAGCGCTTCCTCTCATAGCACTCGCACTCATGAGAATGACCCAGAATGCGTCAAGAGAAAGTTAATTCAGGGGCGCCTGGGTGGCTCAGTGGGTTAAAGCCTCTACCTTCAGCTCAGGTCGTGATCCCAGGGTCCTGGGATTGAGCCCCACACGGGCTCTCTGCTCAGTGGGGAGCCTGCTTCCCCCACCTATTCCTGCCTCTCTGCCTACTTGTGATCTCTGTCTGTCAAATAAGTAAATAAAAAATCTTTAAAAAAAAGAAAAAAAGTAAATTCAAGCACTTTTTAAGGAGGTTGGAGAATGCAGCATGTGTTTTAGAACTTCCCATTACATTTGTTAATATAAAAATACTTCAGAGCTGAAACTACAAGAAACTCAGCTACTTAGGGATATTTCCTGGGAGCACCTGAAGGCCAAGATTGTTCTGTTTGTGGGAAGTAGCAGTGACCTGAGGGTTCACACAAGTGTGGCTGTTGGAGCCAGTAACATCCTATGACCCCTGAATGGCTCTCTGAGGTATATTTGAAGATATTCTCAGTCTATAGAGACTTTGCCATGTTTTATAGGCTAAAAATCTGGAAGTTGACCTTGACCAACTCTTTCCCTCATTCCATTTCATCTTGCTGCATCTCATTGCATCTTATCTCATTTCAACTCATTACTTACTTGCTTAATTAATCTATCCGATGTTGAGTGCCCACTGTGTGCCAGGTACTATTCTAGTGCTTGGGATATATTTTTAAAAAACAGCAAAATCCCTCCATTTCTTATATTCTAGTGAGGGAAGATGACAACACACCAAATTTATAGGTAATTACATGGTCTGTAAAATGATAAGTTCTATGAAGAAAAATGTAACAGAGAAGAAGCCAAGATAGTGCTTAGCTTCCTTTTCAGTGAGAAAGTAATTTTTTAGCAAAAATGCAAGAGGTGAGAAAGGGAGCAGCTATATTACAGACAAAAGTTTCAGAGAACAGTAATTGCAAAGGCCCTGAGGCAGGGAATTCCTGGTATGTTGAGGAAAAGCAATGAAGCCTGCTTGGCTAGACAATAGAGGGAGAGAAGAGGAAAAGGTCAGAGTTTAAGTGACAGGCTGCACTGGGACTCATAGCCATTAGGAAGACTTTGACTTTCACCATTAGTGAAGTAAGGACACTTTGGAAGGTTTTGAAAGAAAAGGGGTGAACTTGTATATTAACAGAATTACTCTGGCTTCTGTATCAAAGAGGAAAGAGTAGAAGGAGAAAGACGAGTTAGCAGACTCTTGCAATCATCCAGGAGAAAGATGGGCATCTAGACTAGGCTGACAGCAGGGGTACAGGGGAACAAGTTATATGAGGAAGTGACAGCAGGACTGGATATATGTGCTATGAGAGAGAAACACGTGTCAAGGATGCCTCAAGGCAGCTAGAAGGATGGGTTGCAGGGGAAGACGAAGAGTTTAGTGTGGGACATGGTAAGTTGAAGATGCTATCAGACGCCCACGTGCACTTGCTGACCAGGAGCTGGATTTACAGATCTGGAGTTTAGGAAAGGGAATCCGAGCTGGGGGTCTTCGTTTGGGAAACACCAGCTTGCAGGAGGTATTTAAGGCCAGGGGCCAGGTGAGCTCACCAGGGAGCAGGGGGACATAGATAGAAGAGAGAATGGGTACAGACCTGAGCTCTGGAACTCTCCTAAGTTGAAGGACAGACAGATGTGGAAGAAAAGAGCCAAGGAGTCTGAGAAGGAAGAGCCACCGAGGTAGGAAGAGAAGTGGGAGGGTGTGATGTGCTTGAAGTCAAGGAACAGACTATTAGAAGGAAAAGATGTTCAGCGACGACAAATGCTGCCCTGCGTTAGGTGTGACAGGCACGGAGGCCCGGCTGCTGGGAGGAGGAGTTCATCTGAGGTGTTGACAATCAGCCTTGAGTGCTGGCAGTTCTTTCTCCAGATGACCACCCAGATCCCGCCTGCTGGCCCGCTGGTTGTCCCAGGCCGCCATCCTCCATCTTCCCTGGCCCCTCAGCCAGTTCCGCCTCCGTCTGGACGGCACTTGGTGGCACAGTCGTCCTTCGTCATGTGCCTCTCCCGAGCCCCTGAGGTGCAGCTGGCCTGAAGTGAGATGTGCCACAGGTACACACTGGTTGTTGAAACCTTAAAGGTTTCAAAAGGAAGGTAGAAAAATCTCATTAATTTTTTATATTGATTCACGTCAAAATGACCGTATTTAGGGATTTTTGAGTTTCATAAAACATTTAGATCTATTGTATCTGATGTTCATAAAACATTCAGATCTATTGTATCTGGCTTTAAATATTTTTTTTACATTTTACAAGTGTGGCTACTAGAAAAATTTAAAATCACATATGTGATTTGCATTTGTGGCTTACGTTATATATTTTTTCAAGATTTATTTTTGTTTATGGTGGGGGAGAGGAGCAGAGGGAGAGAAAATCTTCAAGCAGACTTCCAGCTGAATGTGGACCCTGACCTAGGGTTCGATCCCCCCACCCATGACCCCATGACTTCATGACCTGAGCAGAAACCAAGAATCCCACACTTAACCAACTGAACCACCTTGGCACCCTGACTTGAGTTATATTTCCAATAGATAATGCGGGGGCAGACCCCTTTTCACCCTGCACCCAAAGTAATCTTTTAAAAGGACAAAACTGACCATACCCGTGCCATGCTTATTCCCTTCAGTAAGTGCACAGCTTCAAAGCTAACAGGCCACATCTTTAATCCGAGGTTCTGAGGGCTGGGCCTGGGGTCAGCCTCACCCCAGGCTCAGGGTGAGCCTGGCCACATTCCCTCCCTCCTGCCCCTCTCCCACCGCCACCCCCCGCCCCGGGGGGTGGCTGTCTTTCTGGCTGGAGCCCTCTTCTCCAGCTTCTTTGCGTTGTTCACACTTTTGAGACTCAATGGTGTTGAGTCTTTCCTGTGCAGGGAATCCTTCCATAGTCCTCAACCTAGGCGAGGTGCTCCCCTTGTAATCTTCTGGCCTCCTGAATTTTCTCCTGCCCCCGCTGGTCTGACTATCGCTGTTCACATACTCCATTCTGCTTTTCCTCTCCTAGACTGTATGCTCCCCAGGGCAGAGTCAGCGCTCCCCATTCATTAGTATCCTTTGCACCCAAGACAATGGATGGAAAGTGGAGTTTTACGTTTTATGTGACATTGTTACATTATATTGTGATGTGGAAATCATTTGTGCTCTTTTTCTTTCAAATTGCTCTATCAAACCTTCTGATGGGGTGTTGCTGAGTTGAAAAAATATGCTTTTTAAAAGACTTGGATTTTTTAGAGCAAAAATTTTAGATTCACAGCAAAATTGAGGGGAAGGGATGCAGATTTCCCATATACCGCTGTCCCCTGCCCCCCACAGCCTCCCCCACTGTCAACATCCCCCACCAGAGAGGCACGTTTGTGACAATTGTCACCCTCCTCTCTCCAAATCCTTGGCAACCACTGTTTTTTCTACCGTTTCCATAGTTTTGCCTTTTCCAGAATGCCATGTGTTTGGAATCATACAGAATGCAGCCTTTCAGATTGGCTTCTCTCACGTGGCAATATGCCTTAAAGTGTTCTCCATGTCTTTTCATGGCTTAATAGCCCATTTCCTTTTAGCACTGAATAATGTTCCATTGTCTGGATGGACCACAGTGTTTACCCATTCACCTCCTAAAGGACATCTTGGTCCATGCTTTCAGGTTTGGACAATTATGAATAAAGTTGCTGTAAGTATCTGTGGGCAGGTTTGTGTGGACATAAAGTTTTAACTACCCTGGGTAAATCAAAAGGATTATTTTCAAGTTGAAGAGAATTGCTTGCTGGTTGTGTGGTTGGTTTTGGGGTTTTTTTTTTTGTAATTTATTTTTCTTGTTTTTCTAAAAACTAGGAAAATTTACATAGAGGGAAATGCACCAGTACCAAGTATGTGATTCTCTGTCTTTTGGCAAATCAATACATTCATGTGATCAACATTCCAATCAAGGTATTTGAAGATTTCCACCACTCTCAGGGAAGTTCTCTTTATTCCTTTATAGGCAATCCCTGCCCTCACACAAAACCACTCCCTGATTTCTACCATTAAGTTAGTTTTGCCTTTTCATAAGCTTCATATAAATAGAATCATATAGTACATAGTTGGTTGTTTTTGACTTCTTTCGCTCAGCATCATAAATTTTGTTTATCCACGTTGTACCTTTTTATTCCTGAGTAACTGACTAAATGTATTATAATTCTTCTATTCACCTCCTGATAGATATTTTTGGGTTGCTTGCAGTTTGGGGCAATTATGAATAGAGCTGCTAGAAATATTTGTGTATGAGTCTTTTGCATTCATGTTATCATTTTGTTAGTAAATATGTAGGAGTGGAATGACTGGCTCATGTGGTAAGTTTATAAAAAGTCATTAAGGCAATTCATGAGAGGTTCAGTTTTCCTACATCCTCATTAGCACTTAGTCTTATTAATTTTCAGTCTAATTAATATCAGTCATTCTGTGAGTGTGAAGTGAGATCTCATGGTGGTTTTAAGTTGCATTTCTTTAATGACCTGATGTTGAACATTTTTTCATGTCCTCATTTAACCACTCTTAAGTTTTCCTTTAGCTGTTCAAATATTTTACCTATTTTAAAAGTAGGTTGTTTTGTTCATATTGAGTTGTAAGTTTTTTATATATTCCAGGTAAAATAATTTGTTTCAGGTATATAGTTTATGAATATTTTCTCCCTATCTGTGACTTGACTTTTTATTTTCTTAAATGTGTCTTTTAAAGACCACAAGATATATTGATTTTGAAACCCATTTCATTCTTTTTTTTTTTCATTTGTACTAGACTTCTTTTGAGTCCTAAGAAATCTTTGCCTACCCCCAAAGTCTCAAAGATTTTCTCCTATGTTTTCTTCTAGGTGTTTTATGGACTTTACATTTAGGTCTTGATTCATTTTGAATTAATGTCTGTAGTGGTATGAAGTACAGATTGAGGTTAAGTTTAGTCCCTCTCCCCCCAGTTGTTCCAGTACCATTTATTGTAAAAACTATTTCTTACCCCATTGAATTGGGTTAATACCTTTGTTAAAAAAATTTTTTTAAACCATGTATGTATATATGTGTGTGTATGTGTGTGTGTGGTGGGCTGTGTGTTTTTGAACCCTATTCCATTCCATTTACCTATATGTCTGTCTTAATGTCAATACCACATTCTCTTGATTTCTGTAGTCTTATAGTAAGTTTTGGTTTCAGGTAGCATAAGTCTTCCAATATTATTCTTCTTTTCAAAATAGTTTTGACTATTTTAGGCCCTTTGCCTTTCTACACACATTTTAAAATCAACTTTTCAATCTCTACAATAAAAGCCTGTGGGAATTTTGGTTGGGAGTATATTAACTTTATTGATCAATTTGGAAAGGGAATTTTGGTTGGGAGTATACTAACTTTATTGATCAATTTGGAAAGAACCGACATCTTAACAATATTAAATGTTCCAATTCATTAGCATGATATATTTCTCTATTTATTTCAGTCTTCAATTTCTCTCAACAATGTTTGGCAGTTTCCAAACTGTAAGGTTTTTTTAGGGTTTTTGATGTTATTTTAAATATCTAAATTTTTCATTTCCCAATTTTTGTTCACCAGAATATGTAAAAGAATAATTTTTAAATGGTTGAACTCACTATTCTGTGACCTTGCTAAATTCACTTATTAGTTTTAGGAATTTTCTGTAGATTCCTTAAGATAATCTACAAACACTACTGTGTGGTCTTTGAATAATATTTTGCTTATTCCTTTTCAATTTCTATGTATAAATTTCTTTTTATTGACCCTGCATGGGCCAGGACCTCTAGTAACATGTTAGAATGTTGTGATAAAAGTGGACATTCTTTATGTTCTCAACCATATTGGGAATGTGTTCTATATTTTTCCATTAAGTAAGATGTTAGCTTTACCAAAATAGAAGTTCCCTTATTTTCTCAGTTTCCAGAGTTTTTGTAATGAGTGTTAAATTTTCTTTATTTGCTGCAATAATCATCTATTTTTCTCCTTTTTTTTATTAATATAGTGGATCACACTGATGTATTTTCAAATGTGCAACAGACTTTACATTGGTTATAACTTTACATTGATTATAAACCAATAAAGGGATAAAAAGGGAGAAACCTCACTTTCCTATATTGCTCCAGTCTGTTTTCTAAACTTTTGCTGTGCACATGTTTGCATTTATGTTCATGAAAATTATTGATCTGCGATTTTCTTTTCATATAATGTCTTTATTAGATTTTTGTATCAAGATTATGTAGGTTTCACCAAATGAAGGGGGATGTGTTTCATCCTTTCTATTTTCTGGAGGAAAGCTACAATTTTAACCAGAAATGGGGGCTGCCGAGAGGGCTGGAATATGTGTGATGATATGCATGGGGGAGTCCCCTTGGGCCCTGGCCACCGAGCACTAGAAGGTTCTGGGTGCAGATTGTGGGCTCATGATGCGCGGGCTAAGGCCTGAGCAGAAATTTCAAAGACTGTGTAGGCTAGGACACCTAGGGGTTTGGGTCCAGTCTGAACAGAGCAAGCTTGCCGAGACCACAGCATTGAACTGCGAATGAAAAGTCTACATCTGTAGAGAAGGATCATACCAGGGGTAAGGATCCTATTCTGTCCTGAAACAAAGTGCAAACTGAAACAGACATGTCCATTTCCTCCACTTGGTTGTTCTCCTGGATGCCTCTTCTTTCCCTGCATCCCATAGTTCTGACAATAGTGCTAGGGTGCTAACGTGTTCACGCGGTGTGAGATGAGCAGCTCTGAGTGTTTTACTTCTGTTGGTTTGGTTTATCTTACTAGCAAGCCTGTGAGGCAAGCCATATTTTTATCTCTAGTCACAGACCCAGAAATGGAAGTACTAGGAGATGAAGCATCTTGCCCAGTGTAGCACAGTTGGTAAGTAGCAGAGCTGGCCTTGAACTCACGTGAGCTGACTCCAACCTCCATATTCTTAACCACAATTTTTTTTAAAAAAGATTTTATTTATTTATTTGACAGAGAGAGAGATCAGGCAGGAGGCAGAGAGGCAGGCAGAGAGAGAGAGAGAGGTGCTGAGCAGAAAGCCCGATGCGGGGCTCGATCCCAAGACCCTGAGATCATGACCTGAGCTGAAGGCAGGCACCCTCTTAACCACAATTTTTCTACTTCAATTTTCCCCAGGTTGATACCAGTAGGCTACAATATCTGTAGCGTCCATTCCCTTCTCTTCATTACATGTCACCACAGCTTTGGTTCAGTCTCTCCTCACCCCTGGTCTAGATTTTTATCATGCTCTTCCAACAGATTTCCCTGCCTCTATATTTTATCAGAGAGTTATTTCTAAATTGCAAATCTGATCATACCAAATCTTTTTTTTTTTTTTTCCTGCTTAAAGTCATTTGTGATGGCACCTAAGGTCTCCTATGGATCTGGCGTCTGCCTTTCTAACCAGCACTTTTCTCCTTCTTTCTTTCTCTCCCTCATTCTTTATTCCCCCAGCTTTATTGAGATACAATTGATGAATAAGATTATACTATATTTTAAGTGTATAAGGTAATGATGTGATATACATATACATGGCGAAAGGATGCCCACAACCCCGGAATAGACTAACCCATCACCTCACATAGTGACCTTTTGTGTCAGAGAACACTCAAGTTCTACTCTCTTAGCAAATTTCAATTGTACAACACAGTATTATCAACTATAATCACCACATTATACGTTAGATCCTCAGATTTTGTCTTATCCCTGAAAATCTGTAACCTTTTTCCAACCTTTCCCATCTCCCTTACCCCCACCCTGACTCCAGCCACCACCATTCTATTCTGTTTCAACTCCTTCCATTATTCTCTCCCTCATTCTTTGCCCTCCAGCAATATACACCTAATTGTCATTTTAAGAGATCATGTTATATTTCATGCCTCTGAGCTTCTGCCCGTGTTGTTTCCTCCGCTACAAATACTTTTCCCCTACTTGTCAGCCTGTCATTCTTGCCTCCTCTCTCAAGTCTGTCCAGGCTCCTTCCGGGCTCAAGTAAGCACCCCCATGAGCCCCAGGGCAGGGCCTGGCAGATCTCTGGTCTCTGGTTAGCCCCCTCCTGGGTCTGAGCCACAGCTCACTATTCCTGGCACATGGTAGGCACATAGGAAATGCTCCTTGAGATGTGGTACACGGCAAACTCCTAGCACCGGCTGTCCTTCCCTCCTGTGAGAGAAGTAAAGATGAAGGGCGACTTCCAAAGTCTGAATGCACCAGGAAAGGGGAGGTGCGAGACAGCAGAATGTCTGGGTTTCACAGTTTTCCTGTGGCTGGCCTTGCTTTATTAGCCCCAGGTCAGCATTCTCACAAAAACAAGGGATTTTTCTTCCTTGTTTTTAGACAAAGCTGAGATCCCACTTGTTTCCTTGCGCTCTGCCTGCCTCCTTTTGCCTGTTTTTGTTTGTTTGTTTGTTTGTTTTTGTTGTTGTTGTTGTTTCTTCTTAGAATTGTCTTTCTCTCAGGAGGAAGCTCTCACAAGACCCAAGTGATCCCATGCCCCTGGGGAGCCCTTCCCTGGGGTGGAGGCTCCTTGGCCCTGCTGTGTTGGAGTGGAGGAGCAGGGGTCCCATCCAGTGCACAGTGCCCGTGGCCTTTGTCTTGCCCACCCCTTGCATCTGTTAATGGAGACGCAGCTCAGAGGTCAGCCCACCTTCCTGCTCGAACTTGCCAGAAAGCTGTGTCAGAGGATAGCTTTTGTTTTTGCTGTTTCAATCTATTTTCTTCTTTAAGAAGTTTTACTAAGATTCTGAACAGGTAATTGACTTACCTCCAGCCCTGGGTAGATGGGAGGGTTATCTGCAGGCCCTGATGATCTGTGTGGGGGCGGGACCCTTAGCCCAGGCTCCTCCAGACCAATATCACTAAAGCTTAGCTATCCCAATGTGGGCAGGCATGGACTCAGGGTGCTTCCTACAGAAGGAAACCAGCCTGTCGTCCGGTCCCACCAGTAAACTCCAGACTCCTCCAGCCTCGATCAGGGACACCATTACAAACAGCCTCTCACATGCTGTGTTTTTTCCTTCACACACCACCAGAGTTTGCAACACATATTTGAAGGATTCTCTTATCAACGATTTCCTCCTCCACTGGACCATGAGAGCCACGAAAAAAGAATGTGTCTATCGTATCGAGACCCCAGCCCAAAGCCTGGCACATAACACTTGTTGAATGAACGAATGAGTGTTTTCAAGCAGCCTCGCAGCTTGGAAGAGGAAGTTTTATAACATTCTTTTATCATAGTATATTGTCCCCCTTCCACCAGCATGACACTGACCAAGACAAGGCCACTTCTGACCTGATGACCCAGCAGTGGGGGGTTTGGCATTGACGCTTACGTGCTCCGTCTATGCCAGAGTCCTCATCTTTGCTATGGCCTGTGCCAGGCACTTGGTCAGGGCTGAATTGTGTCCCCTCAACTTACATAGGTTGAAGCCTTAACCCTCAATGTGACTGTATTTAGGGATAGAGCCTTTAAAGAGGTGATTAACATTACATGAGGTCATGTGACCTAAATCCATGAAATGAGGTCCTAACCCCACGGGACTGGAGAGGCCACGGGAGGATATAGTGGCCACCTACAAGGCAAGGATATGGATTTCAGGAGAAGTTACCCATACTGACACCTTGATCTTGGACCTCCCCTCTCCAGAACTATGAGGAAAGACATTCCTGTTGTTGAAGTCACTCAGTCTGTGGTACTTCGCTATGGCAATCCTAGAAAACTAATACAGGACTTGGCTAGAAAAATAAATGGGAGGTATGGGAAGGTAAGGGGAGAATCATTGTTTCTGTGGGGTCTGAAAGACTTGGAGGAGGAAGTACGTAAGTTGGGCTCGAGGAAGAGAAAGGATTTCAACAAATGGCTTCAGAGCAGCTTCTAGGTGCCAAGCTGGTTCCAGGCTGGAGGTTTAATTTGTGTGACACCCCTTGGGGCTGACTGCATTGCTGGGGGAGAGAAATTCCAGCTGAGGAAATGGAGCCTAACTGAGGTTAAACAATTTGTCTAAGGTTACCCCAAGGTTAACTAGCAGAGGCAGAATTTGAACCCAAGATAACTTTAGGCCAAAGCTGCTTTTCTTTCCATTATACTAGGCACAGGAGTATCAGAGGATGATAATGATAATAATGCCACAACCACGAGAACTGTGAGCCTGGCATGCCCATAAGTGATACACATCATCTCATTTAACCACCTCCAAAAAAGAAATGAGCGAGGTACTTTGATTAGCTTTATCTTACAAATTTCAAGAAGAGGCACAGAAAGGATTAATAAAACTCATTCAAAATCACACAACTGGTAAGGGGTAGAGTTAGGAAATGAATCTAAGTTGGCTTTAGAATCCATGTACTTAACCAATTCATGGGATTTTTTCATATGTGCAGAGGTTTGGGGGCTGGTACAGGGCCTGGGAGCAGGGAGGAGTGGGGGTTGCATATGGCTGGTTTTATACTATCTAGGCTGAGAGTCTTTCAGGACAAGGATTGATTGGCAAAATTTTGTCTGACCAGTAACAGTAGTAATAACCAGCAGTAATAAATAGAGCCAAATCCTTTCATTCTCTGGGGCAAATCGATTAGGGTAAGGACAGTGTGTCTCCTGAAATCACCTCTGCACCTTCCAATGGGCACAGAGTTCCTGGTGGTTCTGGGATTGAAGCATCCATGAACTGAGACCAGTGGTGGGTGTTTCAGTGATGAATGACCCCCCAAGGATGCTACAGATCCCTGGGTCCTCAGTGTCACAGTCATGTTTGCTATAAACTTTACCCCTAATAGTTGTCCCTTGGCCTGGGAGTGAGAGCAGTGTTGGAGGACTAGGGACCCAGGAATCTGTAGCTTGGGGCAGGCAGAGGCCCAGTCTGGTTCCTTCAGGTGGCAGGCAGCTTCTCCCCAACTCAACAGCACTGGCCTGTGGGTAGCAAAGGTGAAGGATGGCCCCATTTCAGCCAAGGTGCCTGATGTATCTCTAGTGAGCCATCACTGTATATTAAAGGCCCATTATTGCATATTAAAGATGGGTCTGTGTAGGATGGGCAGAACTTTGCTTAACTCAGGGCCCAGAGTTCCCTCAGAAATAGGCCCGGGGTCCACCCTGCCATTCCATCTTTGCTCTGCTCAACAGCAGTCTTCGAGAGAGCCCATGGTGGTTGCTAAGCAAACCATCTTGTCATCCTCCCTCTTGATTTCTCCACTTGGATCCCCTGTCTCTGTGTCCATCTTCCCTGTAGCCAAATGGACAGACCAAGGCCAGAGATTCTGCAAGACCCCTGCAAGGACACTTGGGTCCTCCCTCCAAGAAGAGCCAGCTGCTGCCCCGTGGGTGACTTCCCCTTCCAGTGTTGCTGATGTTCCCAATTTTATTTATTTATGTATTTATTTATTTATTTAGAGCCGGCAAATGGGGAGGGGCTGAGGGAGAGGGAAAGAGAATCTCAAGCAGACTCCCCTTTGAGTGGGAGCCTACTGTGGGACTCCATCTCAGGATTCAGGGATCATGACCTGAGCCAAAACCAAGAGTCATTGAACTGACTGCACCACCCAGGTGCTCCTGCGGTTCCCATTTTTCAAATCAAAAATATGTATATTCCAAGGCAACTCATTATAGAAAGATTTATTAGTTTAGGCATGGGTTATCTGAGAGTTTTTCCACAGTTCAGTGGCCATGAAGCTGGGACACTTTACTCACTCCGAAGGCTGCTGCTAAAGTCTTGGAATGTCTGACATGGGGTAGAAACTCTTACCAAGTCAACCTTGCAGATCTCTGCCTACAAAGTGCAATGGACAGAGGGCAGTTAAGAGTCTCTTTATCTTTGCCTTGCCAAATTTAGATTAACAAGAGAAAAATATTGATAAGAATTTATGATCTGCGTTGTGACTCTTGTGAATTTGGTTTTGCATAGTCATTGGTTATTGGTTGTTTCCCTTCCAGGGATGGTCATTATTTTCCTGTTTGTCTTGCTTCAAGTCCTAAGAGCTTGGTTTGACTCTCTGCCTGCCAGGGGCACGGGTTGTAGGCCAGTGTCTATAGGGGGCCAACCAATATGTTGGGAGCCCATGAATCTGTAGATGGCTAGACAGAAATGTGGGTTGTACCCCATTGTGGCTGACTTCCTACTGAAGTTGCCAGCTCTCAGAGGGTTCATCTAATTCTCCTTTTTGGACATCTTCGGGAGTGACTTCGGATCACGAGATCTACACCTTTTGTATCATCTGTGGAATACCTCTTGTGTCCATAGTCAAGCTAGGAAAAAAGGCTTTTTGGTTTTGGTGTTGAGTCACAATGGAAGTAGGTTACTTTTGGTTAAAAAAAAAAAAAAAAGCCCCAGGGGCGCCTGGGTGGCTCAGTGGTTTAAAGCCTCTGCCTTCGGCTCAGGTCGTGATCTCAGGGTTCTGGGATCGAGCCCCGCATCGGGCTCTCTGCTTGGTGGAGAGCCTGCTTCCCTTCCTCTCTCTCTGCCTGCTTCTCTGCCTGCGTGTGATCTCTGTCTGTCAAATAAATAAATAAAATATTAAAAAAAAAAAAAAGCCCCAAATCCCTTTTCCTTTGTCTAACCTTTCCTTCACCTTATGTGCCCCTTTTTGGGATGAAATATGAGCCCCCAAATTCTAACCACCTCCACACATAGTGAACAATTTTTTCTCTTGTTAATCTATCTTTATCACTTTAATTTTGGGGGCCCCAGCTAGAGAACCCAGGAGGGTGAGAAAGAGGTTTTGTTTTTGTTTTGTTTTATTTTGCTTTTTTGTTTTCTGCCCCTACAGGAGGCAATGTGTTATTGACAGAGTTTAAAAAAAAAAAATGCTTTCTCAGTTCTGTGGTCGAAGACGAGCAGGTTGCAGAATTAAGAAGTGAAGTATTAAATAACCCACCCTCTCTTCCTCTCCTCTTTTCTCTCCTCATGAAAAGGTGGTGTGTGGCTTCCATCAAGAGGCCTGCAAAGGTTGCCCTGTGCTGCTTCACCTGCTTTACTCCAGAGCCTCCTCTCCCTCTAGATTTCAAACCTCATTTGTACAGCTCTGGTAAAACTCATAAGCAATAAAGGACCAAGGAAAATGTCAATTAACCAAGAAAGTGTTATTCAGCAGCCTTTAAAAAAATCACCTGGAAGATTTCTAACAAATATTCCCAAACATCTTGTTTCTTTTCTATCTGGATTCCACCCAATACACACCCCATGACCCCACCTCAAAGAATAACATCCTTTGGTGCCCACTGTCCCTCTTTTTTTCCTCCCTGTCCATCAAGGATGCTCTCTCCTCCCATTCATCTTTGCCTCTGTCTAGAAAGTCTGTCCTCCTGAAGGAGCCGTGGTCTCAGGAGCAGGGAATCAAAGGGAGGGTAACCAACTGTTATGGAGGGCCACCACTGGCCAGGCACTGTACTAGATGCTCTATTTTTTGTACTAAATGTTTACTATAATACTATAACACATACACCCTGTTTTAGAAGCAAGGAAGCTAAAACTCATGGAGATGAAGGGCTTTGTTCACTGTCATAACAGCTGGTAAAGCCCCCAGTTGATTTCCCATGCTCCTCAGTCAAATCTTTCCATTCAGGGTAGAGCCTCCAGAGCAACAAGGGCTTGCTAATCCTCACTGATATCCGTGACAATCTCCGTAGCTCAAGCATGGAGACCAAGGAAAATGGAGGGTGGCAGCTGAAGTTTCAAGCCCAGGTGTTAAACTTGTATTTAGCTGGCCACAAAACAGAACCGACTAGAGAGCCCAGAATAACCTTGGAGGTTTACAAAAAGCCAGTAGGAGGCGAGCAGGCTTCCAGCTTTTGCCTTTCTGTTCCTTGGATATCCTTAGGAGATTTTGGAAATGCAGCCTGGAGGACCCTGACTGTGTTTTCCAAACCGGTAGATCTGGAAGCTAAGCAGAGGTTAAGGTATGCTTGGGAATGTAATTATTTCTTTTTCAACAAGAGCTTTAGTCTGAGGAGGAAGAACTTGGCTGCTCTATTCTGTGATCTAGCAGGAGCAGCAGACTTGAACTGCCATCTTCTTGTTGCCATAGGAACAATTTTTTACACATTTTCTGAAATACTCAGGCCTGAGTAAATGCTACCCATTGTCAATGCCTGTAGTGCCACTGGTTCACCTGGAAAAGAATGGCCGGGTGATCACCTCCCAGAGACAGAACCCGAGGACCTCCTTCCCAACTTGGAAAACGAATTGGCAATCCCATTTCTAATAATAGAGGTGCCTGCAGACTCTGCCTTGTGGTCCACTCAAGCTTTCCCTTGGGCTTGTTTCCTAGGTGAGCAATGATTGGTGAGGGAGATGCTGCTGGTTCAGTTCAAGGAATGCATCCTGGTGGCCATGACTCATCCTAGGAGCCTTGGTTCACTGCAGGCACAAAGGAGCTGCAGATAAGAAGCGGAGTGTACATGTACTCATTCATTACACACACACACACACACACACACACAGCCCCAATTTGATTGTTGTTGTGTTCTGTCATATTCCCTTCCTGGAGGTCACATCACATTTGGTAAACAGAAATCCACAGACCTTAGGATTCAGGCAAACTTGGTCCTCCCTGCATTGACATCCACAGTCCACACGCCATTCTTATTTTGCATTGGTGTTCAGGACATCTAATTTTTTAAAGGAAGATGAGGATATTTTTCTCAAGGTGAAATTCTCCATGTGGAGGCAGCCTCAATGTAAGTGGAAAGAGAGCTAGAATAAGACTCAGAAAACTTGCCCTATCACTGATTTAACTGTAGGACCTTGAGGAAGTCATGCAGCCCAACTGGATGACATTTTTCTCATATGTAAAGAAGGATGATCAAGCCTCCTTCACAGCCAGCTGGATATAGTTAAGTAAATTGGTTTCTTGATTCCATAGTTATCTGGGGCTGGGAATATTTCAAGTGAGCATGAGACAAGGTATCTGCTCTCATTCTAATGTACATAAATAAGGGGAAAAGAATAAGTAGGGAGTAAATGGTGTGCAGATGAATAAACAGAATCTGTGAAGGGAGGATTGGACAATTGCTTTAGAAGGGGGAAGATGTCAGAGCAGGTATTCTGAAGAAGTGACATTAAAGCTGGAATCGATATGATAGGAAGACACCAGCCATGCAAAGATGAGGGGGAAAGCCCTTTAGTGGAAGATGCTTGTAGTACAAAAGCGCTGTTAAGGAACTAACTTGGGATATTGAGGAACCAAAAAAAAGGCTAATAAGCTTAGAGCATGGTGCATGAAGAGGAGAGGGAGACAGGGTCCAGGTCTTGCAGCCCTTTGTAAAACCCAGGAACTGCATTGAGATTTTATTCTAAGAGAGATAGAAAATCATGAGAATGCTTTCAGAAGGTGGGGGGGGGGCAGTATATCATGATTTGGTTATCGTTTTTAAAAGATTTCTCTGGTCACTCTAAGGAAAGTGGAAAAAAGAAAACCAGGTAGGAAGTTATTGCTTGAGTCCAGGCTGAAGATGATGATGTGCTGTTCTAGGATGATAGCAGAGAGAGACAGAAAGAGAGAAGGGGGAGAGAAATGGATTCTTCTGAGCTGTGTGTTATGGATAGTACAGAGTTTTGCTGATGGATTAGCTATGTGGGGAAAAGACAAATAGAAGGCAGGTTAGAGTTTTGACTTGCACAGTTGGTTGAGTGAAATAGGGAAGACTAGGAAAAGAACAGGTTTGGAGGGATCAAGAATTCTATTTTGTTTTAGAATCTTGGCATCCATATTCATCAAATTGGCAAAGAAGAAGTCAAACTCTCTTTCTTTGCAGATGACATGATACTTTATATGGAAAACCCAAAAGACTCCACCCCCAAACTACTAGAACTCATACAGCAATTCAGTAATGTGGCAGGGTATAAAATCAATGTACAGAAATCAGTTGCTTTCTTAAACACTAACAATGAAAATATAGAAAGGGAAATTAGAGAATTGATCCCATTTACTATAGCACCAAGAACCATAAGACAACTGGGAATAAACCTAACCAAAGAGGTAAATGATCTGTACTTCAGGAACTACAGAACACTCATGAAAGAAATTGAAGAAGACACAAAAAGATGGAAGAGCATTCCATGCTCATGGATCAGAAAAATAAACATTGGGGCACCTGGGTGGCTCAGTGGGTTAAGCCGCTGCCTTCGGCTCAGGTCATGATCTCAGGGTCCTGGGATTGAGTCCCGCATCCGGCTCTCTGCTCAGCAGGGAGCCTGCTTCCCTCTCTCTCTCTCTCTCTGCCTGCCTCTCCGTCTACTTGTGATCTCTTTCTGTCAAATAAATAAATAAAATCTTAAATAAAATAAAAATATACATTGTTACTGCCTAGAGCCATCTATACTTTCAATGCCATCCCGATCAAAATTCCACTGGTATTTTTCAAAGAGCTTGAACAAACAATCCTAAAATTTGTATGGAACCAGAAGAGACCCCAAATTGCTAAAGAAATGTTGAAAAAGAAAAAAAAAACTGGGGGCATCACATTGTCTGATTTCAAGCTTTACTACAAAGCTGTGATCACCAAGACAGCATGATACTGGAACAGGCACAAAGACCAGTAGAACAGAGAGCCCAGATATGGACCCACTCTATGGCCAACAAAACTTCGACAAGGCAGGAAAAAATATACAGTGGAAAAAAGACAGTCTCCTCAATAAATGGTACTGGGAAAATTGGACAGCTATGTGTAGGAGAAGGAAACTTGACCATTCTCTTACACCATATACAAAGATAAACTTGAAATGGATAAAAGACCTCAACATGCGGCAGGAATCTATCAAAATCCTAGAGGAGAACATAGGCAGTGACCTCTTTGACATCAGCCACAGCAACTTTTGTCAAAACATGTCTCCAAAGGCAAAGGAAACAAAAGCAAAAATGAACTTTTGGGGCTTCCTCAAGATCAAAAGTTTCTGTACAGCAAAGGAAACAGTCAACAAAACAAAGAGGCAACCCACGGAATGGGAGAAGATATTTGCAAATGACAGTACAAACAAAAGTCTGATATCCAGGATCTATAAAGAACTCCTCAAACTCAACACACACAAAACAGATAGTCATGTCAAAAAAATGGGCAGAAGACATGAACAGACACTTCTCCAAAGAAGATATACAAATGGCTAATAGACACATGAAAAAATGTTCATCATCATTAGCCATCAGGGAGATTCAAAACAAAACCACATTGAAATACCACCTTACACCAGTTAATACGGCCAAAATCAAGAAGACTGTAAACAACAAGTGTTGGAGAGGATGTGGAGAAAGGGTAACCCTTTTACACTATTGGTGGGAATGCAAGTTGGTGCAGTCACTTTGGAAAACAGTGTGGAGATTCCTTAAGAAATTAAAAATAGAGCTTCCCTATGACCCTGCAATTGCACTATTGGGTATTTACTCCAAAGATACAGATTTAGTGAAAAGAAGGGCCATCTGAACCCCAATGTTTGTAGCAGCAATGGCCACAGTCACCAAACTGTGGAAAGAACCAAGATATCCTTCAACAGACAAATGGATAAAGAAGATATGGTCCATATATACAATGGAGTATTATGCCTCCATCAGAAAGGATGAATAGCCAAATTTTGTATCAACATGGATGGGACTGGAAGAGATTATGCTGAGTGAAATAAGTCAAAGAGAGAGTCAAGTATCATGTGGTTTCACTTACTTGTGGAGCATAACCAATAACACAGAGGACATGGGGAGAAGGAGAGGAGAAGTGAGTTGGGGGGAATCAGAGGGAGAGACAAACCAGGAGAGACGGTGGACTCTAAGAAACAAACAGGGTTTTGGAGGGGAGGGAGGTTGGGTGATCCTGTTGGTGGATATTAAGGAGGGCACGTATTGCTTGGAGCACTGGGTGAGGTGCATAAACAATGAATTTTGGAACACACAAAAAAATAGAATTAAATTAAATTAAAAAAAAGAATTCTATTTTGTTTTAAACACAGTAGGTTTGCAATAGGTCTTTTTTAAATATTCAAGAAGAGATATTATCTAGGCAGTTAGATCTAAAGGTCCAAACTTCAGGAGGTGGGTCCTAGCTGGACATAGAAATGAGGAATTCATCAGCATAGAGGATTTATTTAAAGCATGGGACTGGATGAGGTCACCAAATGAGAGAGGATATGCAGGGACTGAGACGTCGGCCTCCCAACATTCAGAATGATGTTGAGGAAGAGACTGAGCAAAAGGGACTGAGAAAAAACACATGTCCTACTCCCAAGTATACCCTATGTCACTGTCACCCTTTTCACAGATGTCTTATGAGCATCTTTATGGGAGGGCAGTTTGTGTTCTTTGTCACCATATACACTAATGATGTACAACAATCGTGTTCAATGCCCCTACTGTAATATTTCACATAAAGAGTTTTTTGACTTATCCAAATACTCTTGGAGCTCTGGGATTCATAGCTGAAGTGTTCACAGTCAGTGTTGCAGATAGAGGTCTCTGAATTTGGTTGTGAAATTTCCTTCCTCAAACATGAATTCAGTTGGTTTAGATGAGAAAATGAGTAGGTAACCAAAAATGTCCCAACAGTCACCTCTCAAGGCACAGCAAACCACGTGGGTTCCAACCCATGACAGGTAGCCCCATGCGACCCTGCAAGAGTCTTGCTCATTATTTCTCTCCTCTTCCTCTAGCTCTGTACCTTTGACTTTGTTTGTATAGTCTTCCATCTGGGGGACTCTGGACAAATAAGAATATGTGGAATGGTGAAGATAATATTTTTGGAAGAGCTCATAAATGCTTTATTGATTTAAGAAAAAGTTGAAGGCAACTAATAATTGTATGACAATTGCTTCTGAGGAGGCTGCTGAGCCTCTGGGAAAATGGTTATGAACACATTATTATGTCAATTAGCACACAAATAATCAAATGGCCTTCTTCTCACATTCATACATTTGGATATGGCTCAGGAGATCTGTCATGGGAGTTGCTCTGCTGTGATATCTTTATTAATGAGCAAGAAGCAGAGGTAAATATTGTGCTAATTAAATCTACTGTGGATAGTAATCTGGGAGGCACAGCTAGCCAGGGGGAAGCACAGACGCCACACTAACTCACTCTGAGCTTTTAAGTATGTGCAATGAGAACAACAAAATGAGCTTTGACGGCAGAGAATGAAAATGAGGGGAAAATATCCTAGATGCACAGATTATTGGTAAGATGATAGGAAGAAAGAAATACCAGTTATTACTCTTGCAGCTCACCAAGAACACTGATCAGATCTCTAGAGGGGACTGGAATATTAGTTGGAAAATTAGTTTTCAAGGACAGGAAGAAGGAATCCAGGTGGTTTGAGACCATGTTTACAGAATGGGGTTTGTTGAGAGCCAGTTGGCAGGGCCCTAGAAGAGTTGAAGCAGCTTGCCTTAGTGGTAGAAGTTAGGAGGCAATTGAGGAAAAGGAGAACTGATGTAGGAGCTCCTTCCTTGCAAGCCCAAGGAGACATAGAACCATCTGACATAGAGATGGAGCATTTAGGGAGACAAGAGGATACCAGTTCTGACATGGACTGCTGTGTGCAATCTTCTTGGACATGGAAAGTCTGTTTGGGGGTGGGGCCCATGAGGAAAGACCTAAACCCTCCCAAGTAAAGTGCACATTCATTCATTCAATATAATTTTATACACATCTACTGGGCAACTGCTACTGTCAGGGTCTATGTCAGGATCTTAGGACATAAGGAAGCTGGAAGAAGAGATACATCAATGTCAACATGGAAAGCCAAGGTCAATAACTTGTCCTTGTCCTTGTAGCATTAAGGAAGGTGCAAACCATTCATTTTTGGGCCTAACACTGTCAGGGAAGGCTTCATAGAGCAGACAGTCAGTCTTGTTTCTGAAAACCATGAAGGAGAGTTTCCCAGATGATGCCTTGGGAGAGAAAGAAAGGCTAGGAGAGGTGGGAACATAGGAAAGAAGCATTCCAGAGAGTGGGGAAACATGTGCAAATCCATGGAGGCATCACACGGCAGCAGATGCTACAGTGGCCATTGTTTTGGGGAATACCAGGGGCACAAGGGGCACAAATTGACATTATTAGTGTTGAACCATATTTAGTTCTACTTTCTTGCCCAGCACATTTGAGATTACACTTCCTACCTTCTTTGAAGATGTGGTCTGTTGAAACATAGTGATCTGGGGAGTTGTTTATTAAGTAGTATGTCCCAACCTATCCTGACTCGTAGAGTACATGTGGGGAATGATGAGAAGTGAGGTTGGAAAGACTGGCAGGGGATAGATCTTGGGTGGGACACTTGAGGGCAGTTTCTCTCTGTGCCAAGGAGTTTGGATATTCTGGGCCGTGGAGAGATGTGAAAGGTGTTTTAAACTCGAGAGTGAAAGGACCGGGTTTGGTGGCTAGATGGGAGGGTGTGGCTGAGGACAGAGATGAGCCAGGGGGTGATTGAAGCAGCTGAGTAATACTGAAGTCCTGAACTAAGGCCATGACAGTGATAGAGGAAAAAATTAATATGATAGAACTTGGAGGACTTAGTGGCTATTTATATAAGTGGAGAAAAAGAAAAGCAAGAATGCATTGAGAATAGTCTTTGGTCTTTGGCTTGAGTGACTATACACGTCATTTCATCATTAACCAGGACTCTGAAGAGTGGATGGGTTTGGGAGAGAGATTATTTATTGTCTTTCTCTCCTCTGTCAATTACCCAAATGAGCTTAGTGCTACACCCAGTAAAAGGTTCAGTCCACAGGTTGTAGCTTCCAGATTCTTCCTCTACACTGTTTCTCACCATAGCCTGGGTCCAAACCCACAATTGGAATCATTCCCAACGAGTGTTTCATGGCCTTGGTGCCCCACTGATGGAGAAAATGGTCGAGGTATCCTTTGAGAAGGTTGGGCTGTGAAATCAGAGTCTACCTAGGCTTTGCACGACACACTTATGGCTTTTGGTGAAGTCATACCACTTGGAACAAGAAGTAGTAACAACCTGTTAGACTCCAAATGCTCAGAAGTCACCATAGACCAAGAGAAGGTGAGCCAAGTCTGATCCGTGGCCCAGAAAAACCTCCCCTTTACAATGGTGAAGGGAATCCCCTGGTTGGTGACTTGGGATCTAATGACCATCAAAAGCCATTTTTCCAGATGTTACTCAATCACCCACTTTCCTCACAAGTCTTATAGGTCTTTAGACTCCTATGGCTAAGTTTGTAGGTCTTGGTTATCACTTGAAATGATCACATACCAAATCTAAGAATTTACATACTCCTGCCAATAATAATAGCAATGAGCATTCATTGTGAATTAGCCTGATATATAGAGGCACCCAGCACCTGGACTCCGTGGTCAGCTTCTGTACTTATAGGTGGGTGGGTATATCCCAATCCCAGGGCTGGCTGTCCAGATTAGCACAGGGTTCAGTCTAGGGGGCTGCATGGAGAGTGGAGGGAACTGGCCATTTCTGGTTGGAAATGACCTGAGGATCACAAATCTGATCAGAAATAGGGACATGGGGAGGGGGACAAGAATTAAGGGAGAAAAGGTGCAGCATGGTGCTCATACAAGTGCCATATGGTTACGATGGGTCATGAAGGTGCATTCTAGCCTCTGTCTATTGGCCTGCTTGGCCTGTCTTCCCCAGGTTTGGCAGCAGGAGAGAACTGAGTCTATGTTGCTGGACATCAGAGTGAACCGAGCCCAGTGATGACCTCTGAGACCTCCATGAGAAAAACAAGTCCACAGTAGAGGCTACTTGTTCAGCCCAATACCCTTTCTAGGGTTCCCTTCCTCAGAATAAGAAATATATGGGAATTAGGGGCTGTGACAATTACCAGGCTCTTAGAGCTAACTTCTGTGTGTTTCATCCCCCTCAGAGGCTTTGGACCTCAGTGCAGTGGTTAAGAGCACTGGCTGACTTCACTATTTAAGTAATATTGGAAAATGGGCCTGTCACCTTCTCTGAACTTTATATTTCTTTCTTGAAAGTGCAGATAACAAGACATGCCTCATAGAAGTACTGTTGAGGGCTAAATAAGTTAAGTCATATACAAGGGAAGATCCACACTCCCACCAACAACTTCATGTATGAAAGGGTGGTCTAAAAGATGGAGGATGGGAGCCCCCACCTTGGGCAGTCTTTAATCATAGAAGAACTTGGAAAGCAAATGCAGGAAGGACCTGATGGCCATGGACTTAAGTCATAGGGCCTTTACTCCTCTCATCTCCCATCTACAAATCTCTACTATAACCTTTGTCAGAATCTGCATCCAGAAATAATGACTCACGTGGGGTTTTCTTTCATTCTTGGTTGCAATGAGCAAGTCCTACATGTGTGATGAATTTTGTGCTTGTTAACTACCTGCCCACTAGACTCAATACATATAAATGTTATCTCTTGGGGTGCCTGGGTAGCTCAGTTGGTTAAGCATCTGCCTTTGGCTCAGGTCATGATCCCAGGGTCCTGAGATTGAGCCCCATGTTGGGCTCTCTGCTCAGCGGGGAGCCTCTTTCTCCCTTTCCCTCTGCCTGCTATTCCCCTTGGCTTGTGCACTCACACACTCTCTCTCTGTTAAATAAATAAATAAAATCTTTAAATACATATAAATAAATAAATCTTATTTCCATCTGCAGTCACAGTTTCACAAGGTCTTTGAACTCACTCCGGGGAACATGTTTCTCCTCATACCTGCAGTTCCTGACATGTGCTTAGAACACCAAACTGGACTTGCCATTTCAAAGAAGATAAGAATGAAAGCAGGGTGCCCAAGTTGGCCGCAAACCTGGCTGATTAACAAAGCAGTCAAGTTTTCCAAAGATCTAGTGCAGTGGAATCTCCCAGATGTTAATCTTCACAAACACAATGTTGAGCATACGAAAGGTACTCAGTACACTCTAGTTCCGAGTAGTTCAAAATGGCACTACTAGCAATGGGCATTTGGCAATATTTAGCTCAACTACAAATAAATTTGCCCTTTGAGCAAGTCACTCCACCTCTAAGATTCTACCTCACAGATACCCTGGGAATAATACTTGATGATGCATACATGAAACTGGTCTCTAAGCACAGCATGTAATAGCCAAAGACTGGAAACAACCCAAATGTCCATAGACAAGGATTCTGTTGAATAAACTATGGAACATACTAAAATTGAATACCATGCTGCTGTCAAAGAGAATGAGAAAGATCTCCACAAACTGCTATGGTGAGATATCCAGAATATGCACACACACACACACACACACACACACACACACACATTGACACACACATGTGTGCATGCACACACACACAAACGCTCATTTTAAAAGAGTTTCCATTGGGGAGTGGAGAGGACAGAAGGGAAGGGAGTTGAATAGAAGCTAGACTTCTCTGAATGTACCTTGTTTTATGGTTTGATTTTGGAACCAGTAAATATTTTATCTAATTTTTAATTATGTACAGAGTCCCCTAAAAATGGACAGCAAACAAAAAACCTTACATATCTAGTTGAGAGCATAACTACTTGTAGGAGGGTTATTTCAAAAGATAATGCCACAGTATTTTCACTACACGTCCTTCGTGGGATCTATCCCAGGGACAAAGAAGAACCACAAAGATATCCAGAGACCTTACTCTGCATTTAGCGCTCTTGTTGGTGGTGGTAGTATTGCTATTATCTTGAAACAAAAAAAAAAAGAATAAAAAAATATGTTTGCCCTAATCTTATTAAAAAGAAACCAAGATTTTCAGTGCAAGGAGATAAAACATAGACATATAAACAAATAAAATCAGGAAATTTAAATAAAATCCTGTCATTCTTACTTCAAATTGAAAATATCATTATTAAACTCATGATTTATTTTTCATTTTATAAAAATTTGGTATTTCCTAGTGATGTCCACTGAAAAGACTTGGAAGCAATGGTAACTCAATAACAATAAATGCCCCTGTTTCCCAGATTGTACTTTCTAGATGCCATTCCCCAGGAAAGGGAACAAGGGCTCCTTGAGCTGGAACATCTTGTCATGCCTGAAAACAAAGAAGCTGTCAAAGATTACTATGATCACATTGAAATGACATGGTAGCCAATATGAAGGGGTTCCCACTTGCCCAGGATGGGACAGTTTGAACATAAAGTAAATACTGCAATGAGTTGAAATATTTAGTAATAGTCCTGGCTTCATCATGATACTCCATAATCTCTATCCCCTTTTCCCACTGCCACAAGAGATGAAGCCTCCTTAGTTACCCTTAACGTTGCCAGAACACCAACTCATTATTCTGAAAATTGACAAATAAAGGAAAATAATCTAGTAGTTATCTGTCTTTCCTAAACTATACCTCATGGCAACCAAAGAGTTGCTGTGGAGAGGTTCTTTATAGAAGACACATGACTAGCAAGTGCATGGGAATGATAACATTGGCTTGCAAACCCTAACAAAATAATGGTTTGAGGCAACAGCCACCAATGGCTGCTAAAGCCATTAAGTTAAAGGTTAATGGGGATTTTGTAATGTATGGATTAGACTGACACCATCTGAACTCAAAGATCAAGGTTAAATAAAACAGGTATCATGTACATCCTAATGAGATGCAACAGGAAGTATACAACATCACCTGTGAAGTATTCTTCCCCCTCCCAAAAAATGAAGAATCTGAATGTAATCAAATCCTAGCTCTAACTCCCATGTCTCAGGAAATAGAGGGAATAGAGGAACACGTCAAGTGACATCATGAGTAATTTAGCCAGAAATATTAAGTACATGGGAAATTCTACAGGTCAAATGACTTAGTTTAATCAGAAATAAATAATATTTCTTAAAAAGAAGTGGAACAGTTAGAGATGAAAAGAGATATAAGACACATGCCAACTTTGGTGACATTTATTAAAAGGTATATGGGTATTAATTTATACTATTCTTTTGACTTTTCTGTAGGTTTCAGATTTTTCAGTTTTTTTTTTAATCAAAGGGAAAAAAAGACTAATCAGCCAAATGAGGTGTGTGGCTCATATTTTGGTGGTGATTTGAACAAGTCAACTTAAAAAGACATATTTGAGGCAACCAGGGCTTTATTGTGAACTATTGTTAATTTTGTTGGGTATGAAAATTGTGTTATGGTTATGTTGAAAAAGTCATTATTTATTAAAAATTCATAGTGAAGGAATAATAAAGGAAAAACTATTAACATAGGGCTAAAGCATAAGGTATAGTAGCAAGAACATGTTGGGTGTTGTTAGAGCTAGGTGCTTGGGCTCAGATCCTGGTCCTTTTATGTTTTAATTCAGAGAACTTGAGTGAGCTCCTTGGGCTCTCTTAAATTTAGTTTCCACCAAATACCACCTGCTTTGTAGGAACTGTGAGAATTAAATGAAATAATATTTATGATAGTGCCAAACCCATAGATGATACTTGACACAACTTTTTATTTTTAATATAAAGGGTTATCCCATTACAGATGGATTTGCATTTAACCAATGACATCTTTATCTAGTGGCTTGTGATAGATTTTCAAGCATTCACTATAGGCTAATGACTAAACTATTTTTTTATTGGATTTATTTATTTATTTTAGAGAGAGAGATTGAGAACATGAACTGAAGGGGCAGAGGGAGAGGGAGAGAAAATTTCAAGCATTCTCCATGCTGAGCATGCAGTGAGACATGGGGCTCCACCCCAGGACCCTGAGATCATGACCTAAGCCAAACCAAGAGGCAGATGCTGTGTCATCCAGGTGCCCCATGACTAAGCTATTCTTTACATCACATGAGCCCAGGACACCTATAAAGGGCAGAAATCAAGGAGAGATTTTAAGGGACGGGCAGCCCCACATTGGTCATAATCAGTGAGGTGATTACATCATGGTCTGATGAAATGAGTTTCTCTATGTAAATTGCTTAGAACAGGGCCTAGCTTATGGTACTATCATATAAGTATTATTATTATTATTATTATTATTATTATTATTATTGATGACCTAGTAGAATATAAGCCAACTTCAACCTCTGCATATTTCTCCTTTTTCTGTTTCTATGAGCTCCCTCTCAGGTACTGAGGTGACAATCTATAAATTGATATATTTTTTCCTAGGCTTAGAAAGGATGACTCAATCTCTTAATTCACAGATTCTGCTCTTGTCTTAGACTTGAGCCATTTTGAGTTTCCATTTTGACTGCATTATCGCTAATGGGTCTTTGGCTGTCATAGTTAACAACTGCCTTGACCCATAATGATGAGGGAATCAATGGTCCCATGGGGTCCTCCCTTCAGCCTCATCCTGCTGCTCCAAGGGAAGTCTGGTCCTTGTTGCAGTCAGTGGTAATCAGGGATAGAGACATGAGGCTTTTGCTAATACACAGAGAAGTTCTCAGAGAAGAGCTTGGGCTAACTAGCACCCTAGGAAGTCTGCCAGTTTGTAGCCCTTCTGCTAGAAAGGAAATTTCTACGCATTTCAAATTCTTCCCCTGACCATTGGCTGCATGATATACATCTCTATGTAACATGTAACATGTGAATTGCTTTGTGGGTGGTCACTGTGGCTTACTGATGCTGAAAACAATGAATGTGGACTTGAAAATGTGACCTTCAGGAGGACATTGGTAAAATACGGCATCCTGAAACAAACAAGTTAGCAGCAAGACCTATGATTCTGGGATGCGTGGGTGGCTCAGTCAGTTAAGTGTCTGCATTTGGCTCAGGTCATGATCCCAGAGTCCCGGGATCAGGTCCCATATCGCGCTCCTTGCTCAACAGAGAGCCTGCTTCTCCCTCTGCCTGCCTCTCTCTCTCTCTCTCTGGCAAATAAATAAATAAAATCTTAGGAAAAAAAGACCTATGATTCTGAGGTCACATCAGTCTCAGAATAAAACGTTTCATTGTCTTCACCTCAACCTGAAATTGAAGGAAAGTCAGCTCCCTAGACCCCGTGGCTGCTTCAGTTATTCCCAGGTTCCACCAGGCTCACAATCCCAGCTTTCTTCCTAGAGTGATGGCCATCATTAACCTCCCTTCTCTGGGTTCTCACCACCACGTCCACTGCCAGGCCTCTGATTCTCACCCAGAGGGAATGGTTCCAGAGCTACTGTAAAGCCTCTTGAAGGTCACTCCTTTCCCTATCTATGATGCTGCTCCTTCCTCTGATGTCATGTTGATTTAAAGGAACAAAGATACAGGTTGGGTGATAAGTGGTGGGGTTGGCTGATTTGGAGAAAGGCATGTGGGTGAGATAGTTGGGCGGATGGATGGCTGGTTCAAGGAGCCACTGGACTATAGTTGCCAGAGTAGATTGGTGAGGCCAGGTTAGGGCTTGGGTTTTAGGTCAATGGGGCCTGTCAAAAGACTTAGAAAGAGCATGAGGACATCTTAATCTGACCCAAATGGCTAGGAGCAGCCCTCTACTGAGAGAAGCCAGAACCAGCTATAACCGTGCTGGTCTTAAAAGTATCTATCTGGGGGCGCCTGGGTGGCTCAGTGGGTTAAAGCCGCTGCCTTCGGCTTGGGTCATGGTCCCAGGGTCCTGGGATCGAGCTCCAAGTCGGGCTCTCTGCTCAGCAGGGAGCCTGCTTCCTCCTCTCTCTCTCTGCCTGCCTCTCTGCCTACTTGTGATCTCTGTCTGTAAAATGAATAAATAAAATCTTAAAAAAAAAAAAGTTGTCTGCCCAGCACCCATTTTCTAGGAAAGACCTAATCTCTTCCCATGAAACAAATTTACATACATATCCCACCAGCGCCTCACACACCTATCCATCTCATAGCCATGAATTGAGCATAAAATACAGAGAGTTCTCAACACCCCCTAGTAGAGTAGTAGTTTTGTTACTACTAATGAACCCATGTGCACACATCATAAGCATCCAAAGTCCATTGTTTACATTATGGCTCACTCTTGATTTTATGGGTTTGGACAAATGTATAGTGAAATATTTCTATTGTGGAGAATAGTCACGCTGTCCTGATCTCCTACTCTATCCATTCCCCTTCCCTCTCTCCAAACCCCTGGCCAACATTGCTCTTTTTACCATCTTCATGGTTTTGCCTTTTCCAGAATGCCATATACTTGGAATCAGACAGAATGTAGCTTTTTCAAGTTAGCTTTTTTCAACTTAGCACTACTTAAGATTTCTCCATTTCTTTCCCTGGCTTGATGGCTCATTTCTTTTTATTGCCAAATAGTAGTCCATTGTGTGGACATACCATTCACCTACTAAAGGACACCTTGGTTGCTCCTAAGTTTTGGCAATTATGAATAAAACAGCTGTAAATATTTGTGTGTAGGTTTTTGTGTAGACATAATGTTTCAACTGCTTTAGGTAAAAACCAAGGAGTGGAATTGCTGAATCACATGGTAAGACAATGTTTAGTTTAATAAGTGTTTTTCATACACATCATCTGGTTTTATCTTTAGGGGAAAGCTCTAGGGTCACTTGGATGAATCTCATATGTCACAGTTTAGCAAACCGAGACTCCAAGTAGTGAAGTGACTTCCCCGTGGTCACTACACTGAACCGTGTACTTCCTGAGGGTGAAGAGGAAAACTTTATCACCACCGCTGAGAGTCACAGCCCCTGCCAGATTCTGGCCCCTTTCAGGCAGCCCCGTCAGCTGGCTCCCTTTCCAATGCACCTCTCCCATGTGCTGGTGGTTGGCCAGGATGCCTAGAAATGGGGGTCCAGTGAACACTACTGCCCACCTCTGGCTCCGGGGTTTCTTGTAGCAACCCTTGCTCACTGCTCACCTCTTCCTCCCCAACCCACACTTCATACCCCTTCACCCTTGCCTTTGTAAGAACAAGAGACCATCTTTCCCCTGAAAGGCTTGGGGAGCTGCCTGGCTCCCCACACACAGGGTGACATTGGTTCAGACACACGGTTATTGTGGAGATGGAAAATCCCTATTCAGCAGCATAGTGTCCTCTAGGCTGCGCCATTCTGTGGATGCCAGAGTGTTCTCACCAGGTGGGAGCCTGCGTAATGCAGGGGCAGGGGCTGGGGAAGGCTGAACGGCAGAGAGAATCGGTTTATGGCCACTATTTTGCACATTGGTTGGCAATAGAGGGAAGTTTGAACCTTGCTTTCTTCTTGAAGGACAAGCAAACTCTAACAACAGGCAATCATTTGTCTTGTGGGTTTCTTCTTCTTCTTCTTCATTTTTTTTTTTGAAAAGACTTTCAAGCTCTGTTCTTTTAGCAATTATTTGTTTAAAATCGTTTCTTCAGAATTGTCTGTTTATACTCTCTAAATGTACTACTTTGTGTTGCCTGTACAGTATGTCCTCTTCAGGGGACATAGAGAATCCATGCTAATAAGGGCCGTGCACATTTTGTTCTCTTAACAATTTGTGTGTGTGTGTGTGTGTGTGTGTGTGTACAAATCACTCAGAATCTGGAAATTTTCTTTTTGTTAAGATACACGGGAAATTATGATGTGATCAGGATCATCTTTTCACAATTATGACTGAAATCAATTTATCCAGCCTGTAACTATAGGAAAATAGGAGGGAGGAGCTGCAGGAAAACACAGCCGCTCATTTCTCCTCTACTTCTTGATTTCTTTTTATTCCATGCAGTAAGGAGACAGATATAAAAGAAGGTGACGTAATGGCTTTTAAACATGGACTAACCATCAGGCACATCCAAATCCACAGGGCAGAAGCTCTTGTACTGAGGACTTTCTCACCCCCAGCCCAGACCGGCCCTGCTCCATTTGGCTCTTGTCTCTTCCGTTGGGTTGGTCCTGAGTTGTATCTTTTGTAATAAAACTGTAAATGTTGCGTGTGTGTGTGTGTGTGTGTGTAAAATATATGTATTAAGAAAAATCATGAAGCATCAGGATGTATTGAGCACTAAGACGAGGGGAGTGAGTGTCTGTAATGTTCCCTTCGAGGAGTCTTTGCAGGACTTGGAACTCTTGGAAAGCAACTGGGTGAAACAGAAGGCAAGAACAGGGACAATGAGTGGCCATCCCTGACAATGCTTATCAGGTCATCATGACAAGGCATCCTTCCAGCACATAAACGTGCTGGTGGGCCTCCACCTCAGGAGCAGTGAGCACTGTGTTTCTGGTAAGATGGAATCATCAGGACTGATGATGTAGGTATGGGACTTCTGTGTGTCTGTGCTAAGGGGAGCAGGAGAATTAGTGGCTGTCTTTCATCCAGGGATCCAGGCACCTGCGGACTCAGGGGGCAAAGATAGGGCTGAGTGCGAGTTGCTAGAAGAGTAGGTCTGGGAGGGCTTTGTGGTGGAAGTGACTTTTCCCGTTAGGTTTTAGTGGAGAGAGGTGGTGTGAAGAAGAAGGGAGGGTTTCCTGGCTTGTGTTCAGGCAGCATGTTCATCCGTAGTGTCATTCAAGCTGTTGATAGTCTTGGGGAAACAAGTTGTCTAAAATGGAGTTGGATGGTGACGGAGGACAGTGAGAGCACTCTCCTTCGTACTAGGTAAGCAGTGCTTTCCATCGGAGGCCCAGAACCTCTGCCAATTGAAAATCATTTGCAAATGGTAAAGCGAGATAATATCAGTGCTGTTGCCATTAACCAAGGGTTTTTTCCCTTTCTGTTTTGTTTGGGTTTGGTTTGGTTTTTGGGGTTTTGTTGTTGTGGTTTTTTTTTTTTTTAAGAGAGATTTTTTTTAAAGGATTGTATTTATTTATCTGACAGAGAAAGAGACATCGAGAGAGGAGATCAGACAGGGTAAGTGGAAGGGGGAGAAGCAGGCTTCCCACAGAGCAGGGAGCCCAATATGGGGCTCCATCCCAGAACCCTGGGATCATATCCTGAGCCGAAGGCAGGAGCTTAATGACTGAGCGACCCAGGTGTCCCTTGTTGTTTGTTTTTCAGAAGCACAAGGGGATTTTCTGCCATTCATTGGTTCCTTTCTCCCACTTAACCAGAAACATGCGTTACATTCAACTGTGGCTGGAGATGGAACTTGTGGAATGGAGAATGCTTGCTCCCTGCCCCCGGGAAATTTAAAAATGCTTTAAAAACCTTTAAATATATAAGAATGATTCTGTCAGAGACACTTGCAGGATGCTCATATTAATGTGTATTTATTTCAAAAAATATTTATATGAACTTTTTTTTTTTAATTTTTATTTATTTGTCAGAGAGAGAGGAGAGCGAGCGAGCACAGGCAGACAGAATGGCAGGCAGAGGCAGAGGGAGAAGCAGGCTCCCCGCCAAGCAAGGAGCCCGATGTGGGACTCGATCCCAAGAGCTGGGATCATGACCTGAGCCGAAGGCAGCTGCTTAACCAACTGAGCCACCCAGGCATCCCTTTATATGAACTTCTTATGCACAAGGTGTATCGCTGGGTCCTGGAAATTCAGTGCACGCGGGGATTCGAGTGGGAGTCAGGACATGCAGCTACCTGCAGTGGGACAGGACCAGGATGTAGACACCAGACACAGGAGGCCCTGACCATGGGGGGGAACCACCTCTGAGCCTCCACCTCTCCCAGCCCTTCTCTGTATCTTTAAACATACTCATGGCTCTCCCTGCAAGAAAGCAACTCCTCCTGGTCCCTCACATGAGACACCACTGGCTCTTCACCTCAGCATCTGAAAAGGAGATAATGCCCATCTCACAGAGTTGTGTGAATTGAATAACTGAATGCAGGCAAACTAGTCAGAAAGGTGCCTGGCTCATAATAAGCACCCAGTAAATGTGCACTATTGTTATTAATTCAGTCTTTGGAAGGAGTAGGAGGAAGGAGCATCTACTTCGTCCATCAATCTGAACCAGAACCTATTCTGTATCTATTGGCACAGAAATAATGCATATTAAAAAAAATTTTTTAGAGCAGGTTACAGAACAGTCATTACATTATGATTTCCTTTTGGGGAGAAAGGTATATTCTTACATAGAGATTAGTAGGTTGGATCCTGTCCCCCCCAAATTTATATGTTGAAGTCCTAACCCCCAGCATCTCAGAACGTAACTGTATATGGAAATAAGATCTCTAAAGAAGTAATTAAATTAAAATGAGGTCACTCGGGTGCTTCCTAGTCCAATCTGACTAATCTCCTTATGAGAAGAGAAAATTCAGAAACAGACAGAAGCCTACACAGAGGTATGACTGTGTGAGGACACAGCAAAGAGGCGGCCGTCTGCAAGGCAAGGAGAGAGGCTTCAGAAGAAACCAAACCTACTGACACCTTGATCTTGGACTTCTAGCCTCCAGGATTGTGAGGAATAAATTTCTGTTTTCTAAGTCCCCCAGTCCATGGTTCTTGGTTATGGAAGTCCTAGCAAGCTAATACAATGGAGAAAAGTTTTTGAAGGTTATTCTCAAAGTGAAGGAATTTCAGCAGGTTTCAATTTAACTTATGTTCTGATTTTGACACAAACCAACATTTCTTATCAATGAGTTTTCACAGAGGATAACAAGACAAAGCCATTCCTTCAGACTGAGTTCCCTGTGTGGTAAGATTTCAAATCTTTTCCACTATTCCATCATTTCCCCTGGTTCTCTGCTGCCTGTACGCAGGGCTGATAATAGGAGTGACTGGCCTGGAGCCGGCCTGCCATGGTCCTTCTTCAAACACCGTCAGGGGAATATGAGCATCCAAACCTGAAGGATTTTACTGGGAATTGAGCAGGGCTTCCGAAAATGATTCCATTCAAGAGAAAGGATGGTATTTTTTTTACCTAATGAAAATTTGAGTCTTGGTCATACATAAAATGTTAGCTTTTTCCATGGGAATTCTTCAGGACCCTTCCAGAAATCCTCCAGAGAGGCCGCACAGCCTGGTCTGCCTCCCTGGGGTTGTTTGAGGACTTGAGCCCACATTGGTAGTGGGGATTCTGATTCCTGACCTGATAGGTCATTCTGAATGATAAGATGTCAGTCTCCAAGTACACTCTGAAAGTTCCCACATGTCTTGGCCTTTTTCTTGCCTAAAACATCTTGGACCCTTCCCCAAGGCAGCTGGACTGCAGACAAATGATGGGATGGGGGTGGGGCAGACAGTGGAGGACTACAGAAGCCTCCTCTCCCCATGTTTTCCTTGATCCCAAGAGAAAAACCAGAGATGAAAGCAAATCTGTGAAGGAAGAAAGCAAGAATGCAGTTTCCCTCAAGGGCCTGGCCTCAGTCTGTCATATTAACCCCTCCATGGGGCACACAGAGGAGGGGTGGGCTGGCAGCAGATACTCCCTCACACCCTTGTTTGCCCCCTGCCCCAGCTGCTCCCCTACCTTGGTGGCAGTGGGAAATGGGAAGGAGATTCTTTCTACCAGATAGATCTGTAGAGTTTCTGGAAACTGTTAGTTCCTCAGTCATTTGTGAGGACTAGTACTCTGTTTCTAGCCAGTGAGGGGTGCTGGGAGTGCCTGACCTGCTCTGTTGCCCTGGCAAGAATAGGACTGTGATGGGGGTTAAAGGAAGTATTTGGGAAGGCTATCTTGAGTTGCCTTCTGCCTCAGTGATGTCCCCCTGAGCCAAAGAAAGTCAACCATGTCTAACCTTCTCATTGCTGAAGGTTGAGGATTGGCGCCCAACATTGTGTTCAATTTCTTCCCAGAGCCCAGCAGTGAATGCTTCTGAGGGAGAGTGCAGAGTAGCCCCTACGCAGCATCACCTGGTATCAGACCCCTAGCCTGGAGCCAGGAGTTCCCCTCCTACCACGTCCTAAGACACCTGCACTGGTGCTGCTATCCTGAGCTCAGGGGCTTTGGAACTGGGACACATGACTCAAGCTTTTGCAGCCATGGGTTCCTCATCTATAAAATGAAAGTAAGAATGCACATACCTCACAATTTGTCAGGAGGAGAAAACTAATGCGGTTCTTCTTAGCGTAAAATAGAAGGATGGGTAGGGTATGTGCCTGCTGTGGGATGAACCATAATTTGAAGTGTTAACTGGCCATTTTTCTTGTATTTTCCTCCTTTGTCTTGGGCCTGCCAGGTGGAAAGAGCCAAAAGTGTGGACTTGGCAAAGGCTCCCCACCAGGATCCACCTTCAAGGTCCTGGAGCTCCAGGAGAGCCAGCGATGACCTGTGGAGCCAGTTGCCCTACACCCCTTGTTGGGGACAAAGACAGTCATTCCTTAGCCCAGCAGCCTGGAAATCGGACTCCCACAACCCAGCTAGGTGCCTGTTCAGAGCCCCAGGATGAACCCTGGCTGTACCCCCATGACTTGGTTCCATCTCTGACCAATTTCATGTCATATATATAATATAATATAATATTCTCCTCCACACCCCCTGTGTCCAAGTACAACTAAGACTAGTGGGTGAGACTGGGATACCTGGGGAGGGACACCTGAACCCTCCTCCCCCAGCTGTGGAACGACATGAGGACCTCCCAATCCTGGTTCTCTGGAGAAGGGCACTGGGGGAGCTGAGGTGGGACGGAGATTCATTGTGAAATCCTCTACTTCAGTTTCTTCTACTTTGTGGCCCAATTCCTGGACATTACCCCCTGCTCGGAGCCTCCCTGGCTTCTGTTTCTTCTCCATGGCTCACATCTGCTCCATCCTGTCATAGGTTGAGGGCCTGAGGGCCCTGGGGCTGAATCTCGGCTCTATCACTGTTATGACCATGAACAAATCATTTCATCTGCTTCCATTAACTTCCACATCTATAACATGGTCATTATTATAGTACCCACTTTATAGGGTCAGATTAAATAAGTTAATGTAAGTAACTGCATAACATGGGGCAGGCACATAGCTAGCATTTGGTAAACAGTAACCAGATCTACTAAAGAGAAACCTTTAAGCCAGTGGGATAATTTAATTATGAGAGCATGAAAAGATAGTGGACATAGAGGGGAGAGGAAGTCCTCACAGAACACAGAGTTGTTCTCTGGAAGCAAACAGAGTGTTGTCCTAGCAGAGATTGGCCAAGAGGGTGCTGAGGTGACTTCCTGTGGTACTCCCAGCTTCTGGCTACACTGATGGGGAAAACTGGGCCTGGCACAGGGCTGGTATCTGATATAGTTTTACTGGATGGTATTGGGAGAATAGAAAACAAAATCTCTCCCAACCCAAAAAGGCCCTCCTCAAGGGGAGTAGAGACCGATGCCACAAAGGTAGTCGAATAAGCATTAAACCAGAATGTGATATGCATTGGAGGGGTTCAGAGTATGCCGCCCCAAAATATGCCACTCTGGCATAAAGATTCTTTTCAGGCTGGAGGCAACTGAGAAAAAGCAAACGTAAGAAAAACTCTCCACCCTCCCCTTCCTACCAGGAAAGGCTGGACAATTTTTTAATCACCAGAGACAATTTGAGACTCTTACAACCAAGAAATGGCACCAGAGGATTCACATAACAAACCCTACTAAATAACTTATTTAATTATTATAAAGTATTTACACTGAAAAGGATGAGAAAGACACAAAGCAATCAGGGAGAGAGAGAGAGAAATCGCTTTCCTTATTTTCAACAGGGAGAATTACATCTCTAATTCATACTTACCTGCTCTTCCAGTCTGTGATAAAAACTACAACTATAAAAATTATTGAGAGCTTGCTAAAGGACAAATAGATGTTAATTTAATATTCTCAGAATTATGGATCTATGTTACCGATGAGAAAACTGAGGCACAAGGAGATTCTTCTACTGGCCTAAGGTCACTCGGAGGTAGAGCCATCGATCTCATGAGTGGATCGATGAAGATGGATGGGTGGGACCTGGAAAGGGATGAGGTGTTCTTCAAACCGCAATTGAATTTGGAAATTGCTGCAGAAGGCTTGTGGGAAGTCTGTGAGAGATTGCACTCATCTGAAGATAAACATTTTCTCTAAGTTTGGCAAGGCAATTCCTTCTTCACGCCCTTTTCATTCCAGTTTCTGGGTTCAGTATTCATCATCTCCAAAATTCTTCCATCAGGAACCATTTTTGATGTGTTTTAGCGGCAGAATTACAAAACCAGCCTAATGGCTGATTTTAATCTTTGTACACACGCCATGCCCTCAATGATTTGTTTTCCCCAATCTTTGCAGTTTGGGAGGAAGAAGCCCAGTTGGGTTCCCAGCTGCTGGCACGCACAGTCCAAGACTGCTATTTACTGTGTACCCTCTGTTTACAGGAGAGAGGGGCTGAGGCTTTACTTTTAATGCCCCCTTATCTTTAATTTCCCTTCCCACCATACAGAGCCATGTCAGAGGATTCGCTTGGGGGAGGAAATATCTTCCTTTTCTTTTTTCAGAAATATAGTCCTGCATTTTGGAAATATTACTTTAAAAATGTTTTTAATGCTTTTTAAAAAATATTTATCCCAAAGAACGTAAGATTTGCTGAATGGCATTCTGATATTAAGCACCGTAGATTGTGAGATTTAAGATTATGTCCCATCCTGCCTAAGAGGCTGACATTTCCATTCTAAATTACCTGATTAGTGACATGTGTTTTAGGGAGATATGTATGAAATACACGGGATCATAAAGGAAATGCATTCTGTAGGATTCCCTGTACGTGAAATACTGCCATTGACTTGATACTGAAAATGGCTCAGAGTGGTCTCCACCCTGTGTTCTCTCCAAGAGAACTGTGAGTCAGCAGACAGTCTGAGAGGACAAGAGGAAGGACACAAGGAAAAGAAGGGTGGAGTACTGAGCCCGTTCCTGAACCGGCCAAACGGTGTCATCACATGGAGGTTGGCTCAGAAGTCAGCACGGGCAGAGAAAGCATGTTAGCGAGGGGGACTGTTGTGAATTCACTGTGTCCCCCACCCGCCACCCCATCTCCTGAAAAAGATATACTGAAGTCCTAACCCCAGCACCTGTGAATGTGACCTTATTAGGAAATAGGGTCTTTGCTGATACGATCAAGTTAAGATGAAGTGATTAGGGTGAGCTTTAATCTGGTATGACTGGTGTCCTTCTAAGAAGAGGGAAATTGGACCCATGGGGAGCACACCATGTGGAGACACGGAGACATACAGACACAGAGGAAAGACTCCATAGGAGGATAGAGACGGAATAGGGTTTCACTGCCAGAAGCCAAAGAACACCTGGGACCATCAGAAGTCAGAAGACGCAAGGAAGGTTCTTCCTCTAGGGGCTTCAGAGGGCATATGACCCTGCCAACCCCACAATTTTGGAGGTCCTCTGTCATGGCGGCTGAAGGAAATGAACACATGAGTTCTGTAGGGTAGAAGCACAAATTGACTTTATTTCCTTACCTCGACTGACTTTCTACAGTCATGCCCACCCCAGCATGAAGTCTCAGATCCCACAGCTTTTTCTGGTCAGTTTGTGATATGAGAAGTCCACTTCTGTCTAAAATCAGAATTTCAATCCTCATCCCATTTAAAAATCCTTCTCTTTTACGGGGTGCCTGGGTGGCTCAGTCATTGGGCATCTGCCTTCGGCTTGGGTCATGATCCCAGGGTCCTGAGATGGAGCCCTGCATCGGGCTCCCTGCTTGGTGGGAAGCCTGCTTCTCCCTCTCCCACTTCCCCTCTCTCTCTGTGTCTCTCTATCAAATAAATAAATAAAACTTAAAAAAAAAATTCTTCAGTTTCCAATTGTAGGTTTAACTCAAGCTTAGAAACCTACAGTGGTAAAAGGCAGCATTGTTGGTTTCTCTAGTATTTCCCCACCTGACTGGCTACCTCTTTTCACACTCACTCACCATATTGCACATGGTTGAGGCAAGGGGGCAGAGGAAGAATGGGGAACAAAAGGGTCCTTATTTGATATGTGCACTTATTATCTGATGGTGGACTTCTAGGTAAGACAAACATCGATAGTCTGGCTCTTTCTTTTGTGGGGAACAGATTACATTCATTTCAAATAGTGGGTCCACCTTACAGGCCTTGTTAACTGGGGCCTTCCTACTCCAGGGGACCCCAGGATGAAACACGCTCTCTCTGGCAGATCATTTATAACCCACCCCAGTGAGGCACCACTAGCCCCTTTCTGTTATGTTTGCCTCTCTCCTTATAAGAAACCACGAAAAACACGATCCTGCTTATATGGTCTTACATGGGCAGTTCTCTAAAAAAATAGACCATTAGCTTAACAAGATAGAAAAGGATGGGACACCAGGGGGATGCAGTCGGTTAAGTGTCCCCTCTTGGTTTCGGTGCAGGTCGGATGTCAGGGTTGTGAGACTGAGCCCGATGTTGGGCTCCCCACTCAGGGCACCGTCTGCTTGAGTTTCTCTCCTTCTTCTTCTGTTCTTCCCACCACCCACCCCCTCAATCTTTCTCTCTCTTTCTCTCTTTCTAAAATAAATAAATAAATCTTTAAAAAAATGTTTCTTCTCTGAGAAAACACCGAGCGGTGGCGGACCCCGGTGCTGGGGGAGGGCCTGGAGGGCCCAGGGTCCCCGGTACAAGAAGTGTGGAAAAGAAGAAGGAGGTGGGGGACGAGGGGACCTGGGGAAGGGGAGACGGGGAGGAGGAGGAGAAAATTAAGACAAGAAGTCATTTTTTCACGTGTCAAATTGACAGAGAATTTAAACCGTTTAACTACTCAGGGTTGGGAAGGATGCAGGTACCCTATATCCTTCCAGTGGGCATGGGAATTATAACAGGGTTTCTGGAAGATAGGTAGAAATCCTTATCAAAGTGTTCACAAATGCACACCAGGTGGCTGGGGAAAGCTTACGTTCTGGAAAGCCTTGCATTCAGGCACAAGCCCCAAATAACAGTTTTTCTGAAGGACAAAAAGGGGACAAATCTCTGCGTCCTCAATGAGCCTCAAAGTCAGGGACATCTCGTGTGTATCAAAATGCTCCAGCTGTGTCCTATCGGGATTGCTGATGCCACACAACTTGAACTACAAAGGTTTCCCTCTTTGTTCCGGAGCCAGTTGTTCTGAAAGCTGGACTTCCTGGCACGTGCTTGGCTACTGCAAGTAAAAATTCCACTCAGTACTCAAGAAATGGCTCGGGTTTTCCTTTTCTTTTGTAAAATGTGTTAATGTGTTAATGAGGAAGAAAATGAAAGTACTATTTTAAAATGATGAAAGGAAAAAAGGAGGGGGAGTGTTTCTTTTTTTTTTTTTAAAGATTTTTATTTATTTATGACAGAGAGAGAGAGATCACAAGTAGGCAGAGAGGCAGGCAGAGAGAGAGGAGGAAGCAGACTCCCTGCCGAGCAGAGAGCCCGATGTGGGGCTCGATCCCAGGACCCTGGTGATCATGACCCGAGCCGAAGGCAGCGGCTTAATCCACTGAGCCACCCAGGCGCCCCGGAGGGGGAGTGTTTCTTGATTATTTCTAGAAAAAGCAGTTTTAGGGGTTCTCCAATTACCAAGAACGCAAACCGTAACAGAAACCACATATCTCTATAGATCAGGTCTGTTTTTAGTGCCCTATTTTAAAGCAATTGTTTGTTACAGTTGCTTAAAAATCTCTGTCAATAGAGGAGGCAACAACTAGTCAGCTCTACCAGTTAGCTCATTCAGTTAAAATGCCAGTCAATTTTTTTTAATAGTCAATGGGCAAAAAAAAATCTCGCCAATAGATGCCTCCCCAGAGAAGACAGGCAGATGGCACATATGCATACCATGAGATGGTCATCATCGTACGTCATTAGGGAACTGCAAATTAAAACAATCACGAGATACCGTTACATACCTATCAGAACAGCTAATAACTCGTTAATAACGCTGTTAATTAATTAACCCGTTAATAACACTGACATCAGTGCAGGCAAAGATGTGGAGCAACAGAAATTCTCATTTATCGCTGTTTAAATGCAGAATGGCACAGGCACTTTGGAAGATAGTTGGGCGATTTCTTACGAAGCTGAACATACTCTTCTCACAGAATCCTGCAATAACATTCCTTGGTTTTTATCCCACGTTGTTAAAAACGGACGCCCACGCAAAACCCTGCACAGACGTGTTTAGAGCGGCTTTCTGCATAACCACCAAAATTTGGAAGCAACCCAAATGTCCTTCAATAGGTGAATTGATAAATATGGTACATCTAGAAAACGCAACATTATTCAGCAAAAAAAAAAGGAATGGGCACGCGATGTAACGAGCACTGGGTATTGTATAAGACTGATGAATCACTGACCTCTACCTCTGAAACCAATAATGCATTGTATGTTAATTAATTGGATTTAAATAATTAACAAAATAATTCCTGTAGTTTTAAAAAAGGAATGAGCTAGCGAGCCACAAAAAGACATGGAGGAAACCTAAATGCATATTGTTAGGTTAAAAAAAAGTCTGGAAAGTCTCCATAGTGTATGATTCCAATAATATGACATTCTGGGAAAAGCAGAAGTGTAGAGAAACAGTAAAAAAAAACCTCAATAGTTGCTCACTGGTCCCAGCCGTCCCTGCTGAGTCCAAGTGTTCCCACTACCCCTGCCTAGGGACCAGAGATCTGATCTCTGAGTAAGCCATCTTGGGTCTTCCGGCCCTTTGGGGCCTCTGACGACTACAGCTGAAACCAAATGACACGTGGAGTGGGATAATCATTAGTGGGGTCTCCCTAACCCCTAGAATGATGAAAAATAATAAACAGTTGTAATTAAAAAATATATATCAGTAGTTGCCAGGGGGTAGGGAAGGAGGGAGGGATGAATCAGTAGGGCACAGGGGCTGTTTACGGAAATGAAACTATTCTGTATGATACATACAGAATTTTACATTCTATGGATTTGACAAATGCACCCATTTGTCAAATGTCAAATGGGTGCATTTGTCAAATCCATAGAATGTAAAATACAAGAAATGAATTTTGTTTATTTTTTTTAAGATTTTATTTATTTATTTGACAGACAGAGATCACAAGTAGGCAGAGAGGCAGACAGAGAGAGAGGAGGAAGCAGGCTCCCCGCTGAGCAGAGAGCCTGATGCGGGGCTCCATCCCAGGACTGGGATCATGACCTGAGCCAAAGGCAGAGGCTTTAACCCACTGAGCCACCCAGGCGCCCCAAGAAATGAATTTTAATGTAGACTTCTGTGTATAGAAACTTATATAAGTTTAGTGCAGGCCTTAATTAGATAATAAAAATTAAAAACAATATATACAATAAACATAATATTTACATAAATGTAAAATAAACTATATATATGCAACATAAGCAATGTATCAATATTGGCTCATCAACTCTAACAAATGCACCATACTAAAGCAACATGTTAACAGTAGGCAAAAATGCATGTGATGAAATGAGGGATGGGGTATACGAGGATTCTGTTTTCTGCTCAGTTTCTCTGTAAACCTAAGGCTGCTTTGAAAAACAAAGTCTACTCATTAAAAGAAAGAGTCAAGCCCATTGTTCTTCTGAGCTGGCATCTCAAAAGGTAGCTCCCATTTGACATGGTTTTGGAGTAACAATAGTGGGTGGGACGTTAATTTGTTCTCTAAGATCTTTGACTAGCGATTCTGTGTGTTAATTCCATTGGGAAAATATCTGTACATTTCCTATGGTTAATTGGGAAATGTTCAGCACCTGAAATAGTGAAGAAGGGGTTTCTTTATGAAAGTTTGGTCCCCGTTGTCCCCAGTGCCAAGAGTCTCACCACCTCCAGCCCTTTTACTGCATCCCTTACAGCACAGCCAGCTCCTACTAATGGAAGGGCATCAACTTTCCCAGTTTGTCCTGAAAACTTTGAGCTTTCCCCCCTTTCATATATGAGAAAAAGAGTAGTACAGTATTGCTCAGCTCCCATAAAGCAGTCTGCTCCCACCCCCAGGGTATATTCAGGTTGGAATGGTGTGTGCGCTGGCATTGGGCAACCCAGGAGAATACCCCAGGTGATGGTAAATCAGAACTCAGAGTGAACATTTTATTAATGGCTTCACAAAAAGTCGTGAGACTGGACCTTGGAGAAGGGCTGAAGAGGGATGTGGCCGTACAATCTGTGTAGATGTCTTGGTCCTGGGCTTCCTACCACGTACACGGACACAACCCTGGCATTAAATATGGGTAGGTCATCCTGCAAGCAGATCCAAATCCCAGGCAGTCCTTACTGTGAGAGGAGATGCCTGGAGACATGTGGCACGTTTCTGAAGGTTTCCCTTGAAGGGCACCAAGCCTTTCCCAACCTCCAGGGCTGAGCCCCACAACTCCCTGGCCAGCCTGGGTCTCCTACACCTACTCCCTTAAGTAGAAGTAGGTAGAAATAAGTTGAACTCTACTTTAGCTCCTGCCCTTCTGTACCTCTTTTCTATAGCTCTCTAATTTAGTAGCTGAAATTATAACCCGGAAGAGGACATCTAAAAAAAGTACATCTGTCTGAAATTGACAAGTGGACTAGGTCACGAAAGTGATCTCTTAGCAAGCATGTGTTCCCTCAACCAATATGCATCAAAGCCTTCCCATGTGTCAGAATCTGTTCTTGGTGCTAAAGATAAAATGAGGCATAGGAAAATGCAGTACCCCCCACCCCTCCAGGTCCAGAAGCTCACAGTCCATGGGAGAGATAGACATTAAAGAGGTGATGACAATGATAATTCTCCAGAACCTCAGTTCCCCTTACATGAAATTCTAGCATCTATATTAGGAATTCCAGTCCTAGTATTTATGCATTGAATCATTCTCATTTGAAGTAATTAGATTGGGGCTGGGGAAGAAGACAGAGCTTGGGGCAAGAGGGGAGAAAGGGGATATTGTGAATGGCAGGGCTGAGAGAGACGTTTTCACTGCAACATTGGAGGAGAGAGCAAGGAAACTGGGAGTCTCTCTCAGGAGGGAGAGAAGTAGAGATGTTTACTAGAAAGGCTAACAGAAGGGATGTGGGTGAAGTTATCATGGTCAGACCCAAGGCTGAATGACCTTGTGTAACGGGAAGGAGTTGATACACTTCTATGCATCGAGGCTTCTCAATTCTCCAAGCTATTCTGAATAAGTGAGAACTGATGTCAGGAGCTAACAACTCCAACACATAAAATCAGAAAAACTTTGAACATTTGGGTGGCAAAGCAAGCGGAAAGGTAAACACTTTTTATTGGGCATACTTATCTATAAGAAAGTAAAATTTTTATTTTTAAGCATTCCACTGAAACATTGAGGAAGGGAAAACCTAAAGATTTTTCTCTTAACAAATGGATGTTAATTATACAGTGTGCATTACTACTAATGCAGGATGTGTAAATGTTATTAATAGTCTCTTTAGGATGCCATCTTTATTATTTTATTTTAGTGGATATAATAAATAGTTTAATGGAGTCACATAAACCTCTGTTTCCCAATGTGTATTTTCATATAAGGGGTCAAACTCCTGACTATTGGATTCCCTAGGGATTTTCTGATGTCTACTCTATGTTATAAGGTTGGAGAGAAATCTTACCATGGATACTACAGGAAAACAAAGAGAGGCAATGCCCTGTTGACCTGGGGCATTCAAGGCTGCCTTCTCAGAGGGTGATTTTTTTTAGGCTGGCTCTTGAAAGATTGAGATGACATCAGCCAAGAGACTAAGAAGGAGACGCAAGTCCTTCTCCCACTCTGGTTCTTCTCATAGTCTACACAAGACCCTTCTGACCTTACCTGGTTGTGTTTTCAATTTAAGAGTTGAGTGGGGCTATCGGAGAGTAGCAATAATATTAACAAACAACACCTGCTTACATAAGCCATGTGAGCTTCACAAAAACCCTATGGATAAATGCAAAGAGTTCAATTTATCAATGAGGAAATTGAGGCTCAAAGAAATGGAACAACTTGCCTAAAATCATGCAGGTAGTAAGTAATGGAGCCAGGATTTCTCCCAGATCTTCTGATGCTTGGCCATTGTATACTCTCAATACTGGCCTACTATTACCCTATGTATGTCAGAAGGAATGCATCCTATCAGCACGGATGTGTTCTACTGTGACCAGAAGGAGACTGGATAACATTTGGAACTATTTTAGAATGGAAAAATCCATTATTTGAAATCTTAAAAAAATACATTTTGACGTAAATGACTCCAATAAATGACAGTAAGCAAGACAAGTTGGGAACGAGACAGGGCCAAAGCCAGCATTACATATTTAGAGTAATATTAGTCGAGACAACTTTTTACAAACCAACAAAAAGGAAAAAAGTCAAGAGAGCATCAGAAATCGATAACACAATTTTAGCGTTAGCTGCATTTAAGTGAGACAGCGCTGACTCATCCAACATGTGATGTCAGGCCAAGCAGGTTACAAGGGGCAAAAATATATTTTGGGGAAAAGTTGAGAAAGGAACGATAAATTTGAATAGACAACATCTTGGTAACGTACCCTTGTGATGAAGGTAAAAGAAATCATGAAGGACCTTCTTGGAACCCTGAGGAATCTGTACTTTTTCTTAAGTCTTTAGGGCATGATAGAGCATGCATTGCACTACAGGAAACCAAGGCCATAGGCAAATCCCTGACAAACAAGTGGACGGTAAATACTGGGAAGCCAGAAAGGGAGAAGGTTCTAGGGAAAAAACAAGAAGAGTCCTTATAGCCCCTGTGCCTTTAATCTCTGCAGGCAAGGAGTGATCTATAGCGACATAGAGAAAGAAGGAAGTATGTAACTGCCAGGAAAAGGAGGGTGTCTGATGGGTTTTGGTGGTCCAACCCATGGTATTTAATAATACTTGCCCTCAGAAGGGGGTCTTTAGTTATATTAACTTAATCTCTTGTTTACAATTAATATACACTTTAAGCACCTGCCCTGTTCTCAGAGTCCCTACTTTTTCTTTTCTCATCCTTTATCTTCTTGAGCAAACATCAGTGGCTGGACTCCCTAGGTGTTGCTATTGGAAGACAGGATTGGCATATCACAAAATTGATGTTGCTGTTCCACTTTGAGAGGCATAGTTTGATCCAGAACTCTCTGGAGCCAGGCAACAAAAGATTGGTGTAGGTTTTGTTTTACTCTATTTGTGTTTGTCATTTTTTGCTAGGAAGGATGCTTCACCCAACAATATGCATGAATTCCTTTCCTAAGTCATAAACATCTCCATTACAAATATGACTTTGCTGAGTATTATTTCTCCCTGTAGAATTCCACAGAATGTAGAAAAGATGGTTAAGATGGGCGGTGAGATTCCAGCAGGCCAGAGAAGATGAGCTCTGGGGCAAAGGATACGTGTGCACTGCTTGGTTTATAGTGAAATTTACGGCAAGTTCTGAAGTTGTGACTTCCAGAGACAGGGAGCCCTGTGCAGGAGGAACTCCAGAATGCGCCCTTTGCTGCCTCTGAGTGAACCAAGCTTAAGTCATTGCTGGCTCCCAGAGTGCCCTCCAGCTATAAATCTGCAGAAGGCCACAGCAACTTAACTATATTGATGATTGCCTGGGTTATTGTGCCCATGAACTCAGTGTCTGGGCAATGCCTTTGGACTTGGCAGGCCAGGCCAGCTGGCCACCGCAACTGCAGGCCATACAGTTCTTTACTCTCTAAGCTGCTCAGCTTTCCCATCTCCAACACCTTTGTGTTAGATAACTGGGACCTTGGGGTGTCATGAAATAACCAATGTTCTTTTGAAATTCATTCTTTCTTCTTACCTAGAAAGGGGCAAATCCACCCATGCTCCTGGTGTAGGCTCTGAGGAGACGGAGAGTGATTCATCTCCACTGTAAAATGAAGTGTTTTACAGGATATGAAATACTGTTGTTCAACAAGAAAACCTCTAGATTGTTTGTTCTCCTTCACTTTATTGAATTTTTTAATACAAAAGTTACCCATGCTTGTTATTACAAATCAGACAGGGAGCAAACCCTCTCCACCTGCCTCCTACCCATAGCCCTGCAGTCAAGTGTGTCCTAGCCTGGCGTGCATCCTTTCATGCCTTTCTCAGAGTGTGTCCACAAACATTTCAGCATTCCTATGCTGGTGCCACAAAGCTTGAGTTCTGACCTCTTCTGTGGGTCTCTCCCATGTTCTGTTGGAAACCCTTCCTTCTTCCTAAACATCTCTATTGTGCTTGGTGTTTCTGGAGTAGCCCCTACTCAATCTGCTGGAGAAACGTGATGATGGATTGTGGAGGAAACACAGTCCAGGGGATGGGCTCCCCGCAGCAGTGCTGTCTGCTTCCAGTCGTCAACTAAAGGGAACAGCGGTCAAATAAATCGAGCCATTGAGTCTCTCTCTGGTATAAGCTTGTTGAAGGTGTGAGGATTTACATGATGAGATACTTGTGTTGACCCTGGTCAAAAAGCAGACTCTGGAGACATCTGACCAAATGGGAGAAGCTGGGGAGAAGATGGTTGTTCTCCTTTGATAGTTCTGGAATATTCTGCAACACTGAGTGGATTATACAGGACTCTTACTTCTCCTCCACAGCCTCCTGCTGAGGACTGTGTCAGGGCTCATTAGCACTTCTACTAGAGGCAAGCCCTTGCTGCGAGAAGAGGTGAGAGCAGTCAATTTTGCCACTCATTAGCAACTCCGGGCAGAGAGTGGTGGGAAGATTGACCCTATTGGCAAAATGAGAGTCTGCTTCTCTGAGGGCATGGTTATCCATCTAGTTCCTTTGCCACCTGCATGTCACCCAGAGTGGACTGTTCGCTGGCCTCACAGAGCAATGAGCGAAGGCAGTAATTTTTTAAGGTATTAGTTACTTTCAATAGTAACTCGGTGAGTCGCAAGTGTTGTTACCCCCAGTGTAATGGCAGAGACGGCAGGAGGAGGACTCTCTCATGTAAAACAGACACCACAACCATCCTAGTACCTCATTGCTTTAGTCTAAATGGTGAGACAGTTTGAACTGCTTCATGTTTATTCACGTGCCCCACCACAGCCGAGTCTGATCAGCTTGCCGGGATATTTTTATAATATTTTATAGTTCGCAAAGTGCTTCGGCATGTCCTTCAATTCTTTTAACAACTCTCTTAGGTCGTGACTTTTATCTTCATCTCACTGACAACTGAAGATCATAGCAATTAACTGAGTTGCCCAAGGTCACAACAAGTCTGGGGCTCTTTCTCTGACCCCAAAGTACATATATGGGGGTATACCGGGGCTTAATAAACAATTAGAGGAAGGGCCTCTCTTGACATTGTTTGATAAATTGGGAAATGAAAGGGGCACAGAAGAATTGAAGTGCACTCCCAAACTCTAAAGCGTATCCAACCTTAGTAAGATTGGTCATTGAAGAGGCCCCCCATGTGTTTCAGTTGGTTAAGCATCTGACTTTGGCTCACGTCATAATCTTGGGATCCTGGGAGTGAGCACTGAATTGGGGGTCTGCTTGTCTCTCTGACCCTCCCTCTCCTAATGCTTACTTGCTCTCTCTCTCTCAAATAAATAAATAAAAGTTAAAAAAAAAAGATTAGTCATTGAAGGTGCAGGTGGAGGGTCGGACCAGCTAAATTTGATAGGAAGGATTTCCTTTTCCTGCCTCATCATCTTTGGAGCATTGATTTGTTTTCATACAATGTAGCCCCTCATGCCACAACATGGATGAACCTTGAGGACATTTTGCTGAGTGGGATATACCAGACACAAAAGGACAAGTGCTATCTGATTCCATTTATCTGAGGAATCTGGACTAGACACATTCACAGAGAGTGGAACAGAGATGACGAGGGACAGGGGGAGGGGGAATCAGGAGTTACAATTTAATGTGTACAGAGTGTCAGTTTGAGGTGGTGACAAAATTCCGGAAATGGAAAACAGCGTTGGTTGCACAACATTGTAAATGTAATTAGACGCCATTGAATGGTACACACAAAAATGATTAAAATGATGTTTTATGTCATGTCTATTTCATCATGATTTTTTTTAAAAAGACAAACTTTTTTAAACATGTTGTTCTTCTAGTGCAAATCCTTGATCTGAAGGCTCTTCACAAAACTTATCTATGGCAATCTGCCCTGTTAATGAGTTGAACTACTTCCTTTCTGGTTGAACAAACACTTTAATTTTAAAATATTTCGCCCAAGGTTTTTATGTATTAACTATTTTGTTTATTTTCCTTTGTTTCGATTTCCAAGCTCAGACAAAAAGCTCTTTTGAGTTCATAGAATTATAGATAGTTTGGTAGTTCCTCTCAAGATAATCATTTCCTCTTTATTAATTGATCATTGTTTATACTTAAAACAGAAGGGACTATTAGAAAATGAATTGAAATTTCCACATGATTAAAAGCAAATGTCTCATTAGGAACTTACCAAATTTGGGAGACACTTTAATAAATACCTGAGGATTGCATCACGATATTGTACACCTGACAGCAATGTAACATGGACATGAATTATACTAGAGTTAAAAAACAAAACAAAATAAAACAAAACAAAAACTTAAGGAAACTGGAAGAACCACAACTTCTTTTTTCAATGTTAAAATCAAGTTTTATTTCAATCTGTTAAATTGGAGGCATACAATGACCTAAACATATCACTTTAAACTCCTTTCCTTGAGAAAAGCAAATGATAGTGTAAAAGGAGAATGTCTGAGGTTTGAACAAAGTAACATAGAGCAGAACCTTCGGTAAGATAGGCAAAAACCACAGCCAGTATGGACCAGAGCTAAGGGGTTTTTTGTTTGTTTGTTTGTTTGTTTGTTTGTTTAAAGATTCTATTTATTTATTTATTTGCAAGAGAGAGCACGCACACACCAGTGAGACAGGGAGGGGCAGAGTGAAGAGGGAGAAGCAGACTCCTCACTAAGCCCTGACCTGGAACTAGATCTCAAGACCCTGGGATCATGACCTGAGCTGAAGGCAGACGCTTAACTGACTGAGCCACCCAGGAACCCCCTGCAAACCCTGTTTGTTCCCTTTTTTTTTTTTTTTTAATTGTGGTAAGAAAACACCTAATAGGAAACTTCCCTCTTAACAAATTTTTAAGTGTACAGTACACTCTTGTCCACTATATGTTCACTGTACAGCAAATCTACTTTTTCATCTTGCTTGACTGAAATGCCTCTCCTCCCCTTTCTCCTCCCTCCAGCCTCTGAAACCACCATTCTGGTTTCCACTTTCATGAATTCGATTTCTTCAGATACCTCATGTAGCTGTTATCATGCAGTATTTGTCCTTCTGTGACTGGCTTATTTACTTAGCATAGCGTCCTCAAGGTTCATCTGTATTTAGCATGTGACAGGATTTCCACCTTTTTTGAGGCTGAATGATATTCCATCGTGTGGAGTTGTACCACAGTTTCTTCACTGTTTACCTGTCTGTACGCATTTAGATTGTTTCCACTGCCCGGCTCCTGTGGATAACATTCCTTTTGAGCAGCAGACTCTTCTTGGGTTGGGGAGGCATTCTGTCTCCAGAGCTACTAACTATAGGATTGGGGGCCAGGGGTAGTTTTCTTTTCTCTTTCTACTGAGTTTGCTTTTTGCTGTTTACTTATTTCTATTTCTATTTTTCATGTGAAAAACTTCCCTCGGATGTCTGAGAATACTTGAGTCATTCACGGAACCCTGAAAGGTTGAACTCTGTGGGCTGTGGGGAGGGGACTGTCCATGGGTGCACAGGGTTTAGGGCAAGGATCTATAAGGTGACCCAGGGATGACTTGGGTTTCTTTCTCCCTTTTTCCTTTTTTTCCCCCTCCAGAAACCCCAACTGTCATTATCCTTATACCCTTTCTTTGGGGCCATTCCTTGTCTTCATAGAGAATGCACGAGTCTCCTGCCTGCGGGCTCTATGCCTGGTATCTTGGGAGTGGGGAATGAAGCACAAGGCTGAGAGCCTCTGGTTTAGAAGTCAACGTTCACTCTCAGAACATCATTTTGCCCCCTATCTCCCCACCCCCACTGTGACTTTAGCCCCTCTTGGTTCTGTTCTCCAACAGGAAACCCCCTACTTGAGTGGGGAGGGGTGGCTCCTGCTTACTGCTGCAGGCCTGGGATCTAATTTCTCCTTAAACAGAATTTCAAGCAGACCTCTTGTTTTCCCTCTCCTACCCAGCCCGGCCTTCCACAGCTCACAATTCCCGCCCGGCGGGTTCTGCACCCTTTGTGGGCCCTCGGTGGTCAGATGGCTCTGTTCCTCTCCTTCCTCTGTTCTTCATCCTACCAAACCTTACGACATTCCTCATTTGCTGTGGTCTATTTTCCAATTCTCTTCGTCCCTTTTTTGTTTGTGCATACTTTTTTTTTTCTGTTACTCTCATTTTACTGCATTTTCAGAAGCAAGCAGAGGTACCCATGTGTGTTGAATTCACCCTGTCTCGTTGGAAGGTCATTCCATGCCACCTCTTTAACATAGAAGTTTCTGCATTACGTCCAGGCTCCAATCCATGGCTGCTTATCTGCTTTCCCCGTGGACTGTGCTTTTTCCGAGGGCAGCAGTCTCCTTGTCTCCCCTAACCCTCACAGAGAGAGAGTGCAGTAATGATTTATTCAACCTAATGGAACTTAATTTACATAGTTGGTGCCGCCCATGGGAAAGCTGGAGAATAAAGTAAATGACCACTTAAAGCCTCGCTGTTTTCCCAGCCTATTAAAGATGGTCCTGATGAGGGAAGCTTTTCAAGATTGAAGCAGAAATAGCAAAATGCTACTCGCATTGCCTTGTTTACAGTATACACAGCTTTTTCTGACTCGTTCGGAGAAGTGCTTATTTTACTTAGAAGTAATTGCTTTTTAAAGGCTGGCAGTTCTCATTAGTTACCAGGTGAGTGAATCTAATAAGTCTTCTGACTGAGGTAGGAAAAGCAATGGAACAGAATGTATAGCAGGGATTTTTTCCACCTTGCAAACCAAATAGCTCCTGTGCTACACATAATTGAAAGGAAATTGACATGTATTATCTAAGAGGCATTTTCCCATGTGCACAAAGAAAACTGGGAACTCAGGGGAGAGAACTCTGAGGTCCAGAAAAGGGCTGTGCTGAGGAGAGCCTTTCCCTCTTCTAGAGAGATGTGATGGGGCATCGTTTCTGGGCTCCCGGGGGGAGACCTCTGAAAGGGCTGGTGTGCATTTTCTAAGGCTGCTGGAATGAATGACTACAGGCTAGGGGGCTTAAAATAACAGGCTTATTCTCTCACAGTTCAGGAGGCCAGAATTCTGGAATCAGCAGGGTTGGCTCCTTCCAGAGGCTCTGAGGGCGATTCCACACCATGCCTCCTTCCTAGTTTCTGGAGGGGGCCCGCAATCCAGCAGCTACATCACACCTGTCTCCACCTCTGCCCATGCGTAGCCTTCTTCCCACTGTGTGCGTCTCCAACTCTCCCTTCCTTGTAAGAAGATGGGCTGCAGGGCCCATCCTAATCCGTATCACCTCATCTTACCTTGGTGACATCCGCAAAGACCCTAACAAGGTCTTATTCTAAGGTTCCAGGTTGACATGAATCTCTCTCTCTCTCTTTTTTTTAGGATTTTATTTATTTATTTATTTATTTGGGAGAGAGAGCATGAGAGAGAGAGAGAGAGAGCACAAGCGGGGGGGGGGATGAGCTGAGCAGGATGCCCAATGGGGACTCAACTCCAGGACCCCGGGATCATGACCTGAGCCAAAGGTAGCACTTAACCCAGGCACCCAGACATGAATCTTTTGAGGGTACTATTCAATCCAGAAAATGGCCGAAAATGCTTATCTTCTTGCTTCTAATTGTAATTTTGGAGACCACATTTATAATCAAATACTTTCAGATGGTTGATGGAGGAGAAGACAGAGGGGACTCCCGAAAAATGTGCCTGGAAGAGGAGGAAGGGGAGCTTGTGTGTGAGGCTCCTGGCCTTGGGCAGGGGTTCTTTACCTGGGCTGCACAGCGGTCCCACTCTGGCTTTCTGCCATGGAGTCAGTTGTTTTTAGAGCCTCCCGGGGGTTCCACCAGGCAGACCTCAGCTCCGGGCACTTTCCCTGAAACAGCCACAGAGAGGCTGCGTTACCGAGCTCTGCGGGCCCCCATGGAGGCAGGTGCAGTGCACGTGTGGTCTTGCTGACTGCTGAAAAGTTAGCACCAGCACGTGCTGATTTTCTCACCGTGCCTTCATTTGCTTGGAAGGAGAACAGCTTCGCTCCTGCTGAAAACTCGAAAGTTAATAAGGAAAAAGAACATTTGGAGGGTGGTGTGGGTAAGAAGGAGGTGAACATGTAATTTTATTTTTCAGTGATAATTTTTGTGCTTATCAAAGGAGCACGTGCTCACAGAAATGTGAAAATCCCCCAAGAAGCATAGAGAAGAGAAGAATAACACCTATAATTCTATCCCTCTGGGAAAACAATAGTGTGGTGAATGTTCTAATGATTTTTTTTCCTATACGTAATAAATTACATGTGCATTTTACAAATATGGAATTATGTGGCTTTGGAGTTCACGTTCTTTGTTTAATGACATATCATTAAACAGACATCAATAAATACATATCAATAAATATTTCCCATTAAGTAGCCTTCAGATTTTGAATGGCTAAATTTTATTCCTTTGTAGAGAATATACCATAATTATTTAACCAATTACTATAGGAGAATTTCAAATGGAGTTTTTCCCCTTGTCTGATTAATGGGGTAAGCCCCAGAGAGATGCCTTATCTCTCCATTCTAGAGAGGGCTCCCACACCCAGCCCCTCAGTGCTCCACTAATCTCCCTGCCACCCTCAACCAGGTTTCTATAAACCCAAGATGTGGAAATTAGAGGAGGCATCAGGTAGGGAGTTCGTGACCTATGGGAGAGTGTTCCCCTGGGCCCCATCCAGTTGGATCATAGGATTTGAGGGCATCTGCAAGGAAAGACAGGGAGCTCCCCTCCAAACATTTGCTTAGAGCACAATCGCTGCTCTGCATCACGTGCTGACTGAGCAGGAGAAAGGAACTGGTTAGCCATGGCATGGCAGAGAGGGGGAGCAGCCCACCTTACCCCACCTACCATCTGTCGTGATAAGGAGGCATGAGCTGCCTGTGGCCAAGTGCATGCCATGGCAGGAAGCTGTAGGTGCTGTGTTGCTGGTACCCTGCAGAGAGGCGACAACTGGCTGCAGGGAAATGGACCAGCAGCAAAAGCCTGTGGGTTTTCCGGTGTGGGCTAAAAGTTAGTGGGGAGGGGGAGGTCCAATGCAGGCACACCTCCCTCCCACGTGACAGGAAGCGTCCCACAGACCTCTCAAAGGACTTATCCTGTGCTCTACAGGGCACTGAGCACTTGGATATGCAATACTCAGGGGAAAGGCAACTTAAGACAGAGCCGTACCAGGTACAAAGACTTTGCCCCTTTTCTATCTCTTCCACTCCTCCCCGCACTCTGCTCCAGAGGACCATGAAGCAGCAAACATGGAGGAAGAAAAAGCAAGAAAGGACAGACCAGCCCTCTCCCCAGGCAGCTCCCAAGCCTTGGGGGAGAGGTAGGGCATTGAGTCAGTGATGTGACTCGATGATGAGGTCATGTGGATAAATAAATAAATGATCAATAACAATATGCATGTCTTTTAACCCAGCAGGTCCATCTCTAGGAATTGATCTGAGAGAATAATCAGAGATGTGTGGAAAGATTTACATTTTTGGAGGATTCCCTTCCACAAAAAATTTCCCCACATCCTGAAAAGCCATAATTTTTTGTTTAAAAAAATCACGCATTCTTTAAATAACTAGCAGGTAACAAAATTCCGATAGCCTAATTTTTTTTTTAATTTTTTAATTTTTTTCAGCATAACAGTATTCATTATTTTTGCACCACACCCAGTGCTCCATGCAATCTGTGCCCTCTACAATACCCACCACCTGGTGCCCCCAACCTCCCACCCCCCACCCCTTCAAAATTCTCAGATCGTTTTTCAGAGTCCATAGTCTCTCATGGTTCACCTCCCCTTCCAATTTCCCTCAACTCCCTTCTCCTCTCCATCTCCCCTTGTCCTCCATGCTATTTGTTATGCTCCACAAATAAGTAAAACCATATGATAATTGACTCTCTCTGCTTGACTTATTTCACTCAGCATAATCTCTTCCAGTCCCGTCCATGTTCCGATAGCCTAATTTTTATATACACAGCCTTTATAATAAACAGACTCACTCAGAATAAAGAAAAGGAGTTTTAGGAAGGTGGCCATTACATGGCAGTACTTTGTTCCAGTTACTGTTGCTGGGAAAACCTACCCCAAATACGGTGGCATACACAACGGCACTTCAACTGATTATGCTCCTGGATTTTGAGGGTCAGGAATTTGGATAAGATATAGCGGAAAAAGCCCGTGTTGGCTCCAGGATTCTGGAATTCTAGCTGGGCAGTCGAGTTCCTGGGGTGCTAGAAACATATGGGGACCTCTTCACTCACACCTGGCAGGCACTCCACGGCTGGGCTCAGCTGGGACAGTCAACCAGACGCCTTCCTGCAGCTCTACTTGGTAGCCACGACTTCTCACGGTGTGGCAGATGGTTTCCAAAAGAGAACATCCCCAGAGGGAAGCTGCTATAATCTAGCTTTGGAGGTAAAGGGAGTCGTTTCTACCATACTCTGTTGGTCGAAGCAGTTGCAAACCTGCCCCTATTCAAGGGAAAGGACATGACCTCTATCTCTCTATCTTCTGTAATTCAGTTCAGTTCTGACACAGAGTACCCAGAGTAACCCAGACCGAAGTTAAGGGCTAAGTTCCTCAAGTCCACCCCTCACTTCAGATCCTAGTTGCAACACAGAGCCTCCAAGCCACCCATACTTCCACGCGACTTGGCTTCAAATTTGGGGGTTCCCGTTACTCCTTTTCAGATTTAATAGTCAGCTAGAATGACTCACAGACCTTGGAAAAGCACTTTGCTAATGATTTCTAGCTTATTATAAAGAATACAATGCAGGAAAAGTCAAATGGAAGAGACGCATACATAGGGCAAGTTATCAGCGGTGGGAGATACAGAGAGTCCATGCCCTTTCTGGGGGTTACACCCCTCCAACCCTGCTAGCACATCGACGTGTTCACCAACACAGAAGTTCCTCCTCCTCATTGTTTCAGTTTTGACCAAGACTTCATTACCTAGACTTGGCTGATGACATCATTGACCACTGGTGATTGAACTCAATCTCCAGATTCTCTCCCCTCCATAGGTGTTGGAAGGTGGGGCTGAAGGTTCCAACTCGAATCACATCGTTGGTTTTCTGACCATCAGCCCCCCATCCTGAAGCTATCTAGGCCCCCCATTTAGTCAGGTCATTGGCAGGCAAGACATTCCTATCATTCAGGAAATTCCAAGGATTTTAGGAACTGCATGCTAAGAACCAGAGTCAAAGAACAAATATGTCTATTTTTTACTATAGCACAACATAATACTCCTTAGCTCTATGCCTAGCACGGGGCTGGGTGCTGGAAATCTAAATCTGGGTACTGGAAGAAGGTACAGAGCTTGCTTTTGAGGACCTCTGGATCTAATGGAGAAGACAGGAACAAAACAAATTTCGGCAAATGCTGGGAAATACGCACCTTTTGGACTCAAAGCAGGAGTGACTAACCGTGCTCTGGGAAGCAGGTGCTTTTAGGATTGCTTCCCACTAAAGACGAAAGTACTTGCTTGTTAATGTTCCCCTGACTGTTCAGAATGATATCAAAGGATTTTGTCATCGACTCATTGCTTATGAGGTGACGGCTTTTCATCCGACCCTAAGAGTACAATGATTTCCAAGTCAAATGGTGGAAAATCAGATAGGGAAGACTAGAACACTCAACAACCAGAAATGATCTCTATATACAGTGTTCTTCATAATACCCAGTAAAAATGCAGGACTGCTCTTGATGTGAAGCTAGTTTGTTATGTATTTGACACACATGGTGCCGGGTGCCGCTGAGCATTGCTCGCTGAACCTCCACACAGGAGTATGAAGGAAGGCCTGTACCTTGATATAAATCAAGCTAATGAACTGCTAATAAACTGAGAAATGTATTCTCTATTTGAGAAATGTATCTTCATAATGACTTGGATGGACCAGGTTCAAGTTTAGGATCTCTTTTGTACTTAAGTACAGAAAGTAGAATAGAAATTAATGGAACTAGATAATCTCACCAAGCTTGTCTCAAAACCGATTATGGCTTTTCCTCTAATCAGGGGCAGACGTAATATGATTTTCAAATGAAAGATGTGGAGAACTAGACTTGAAGTCTGAGCTTGGTGTCCTTTGGTGGCATGGGGTTGGGGCTAAGAATGTTCCCAGTCTCTTTCCACAGAAGAGTCTGTTCGAAAGGCCATGGATACTTGCTTCTCGCTGCAACTTAGTCTGACATGGGAAAGTCAGGTTTTGCAGGGTGTGCATTGATAAAAGAGCTGTAGAGTTTGCAGGAAGGCAGCTTTGCACTGGGCTTCCAAACTTTCCAGATGGTAGCTGTGATGTGGGAAAAACCAGTGGGTATGATGCAGTGCTAGTTAAAAGCAGGATAGGTTTCCCTCAAAGGAGCTCTTCAGCCAGCTTCATCGGTATGGGACCTGTGCAAGCACCCGAGGTCTGGCACTTTGAAGGGTCCCATGCTAGGTTTAATGTGCTATTGTCCCTGTCTGGAAATTCTTAATAATTTTTGGACTCTGCAGTTTTATTTTGTACAGGGCAAATTATGGAGCCAATTCTGTTCTGGAATCAGAACTTGTCTGAACTCAATCTTCACGTATTATTATTACTACCACCGTTCTTACTATTTCTGCAACTATTACTACTGCTAGCTATTATTTCCTGGGCAAAGTGGTAGGCACTGGGCTAGGGGCTTTCCAGCCATTGATGTCTTGAATCCTTACCACAAGATTATGCTTGTTACCACTCATGCTTTCCTTTTACAGAGGATAAAACTGAGGCACAGAGAAATTAAATAACTTTCTAAACTTGTGTATGCCCCCCAGAGTTTCATGTCAGAGCCTGTGCTTGTAACCTCTGTACTATTAAACCTTATTTGCTTTGTGACTTTGGGTAAGTTATTTAACCTCTAAGGTTTCCTATCTGTAAAATGGGTATACTCTAGTGGTGAGAACAGAACGACCCACTCCCACACTCAGCCCACACACCCAGAACTGAAACCACACTTACTGTCTAGTAACATGACTTCTCAGTCCTCATTGGCAAGTCTTTACCATGTCTTTATTAGCCTGACTTTACTTTTCTAGGACCAGACAAAGTTTGATTGCTCATTACAGGAACTTCCTAGAAGATGCATCAACTGTTCAGTGGAAAGCGTCAACAGAAAATATCCTTTGAAGCCCTCCACTCCAGATCCTCACCTTGCTGTTTCCACCAATCCTGGGCTATCATATCATGATTCTTACCCAGTCTTAATCAGGTCCTACACTGTAAGACCCACCTTGAGCCAAAATTCTAATTTTGCATTGATTCTAACTTTCCCTTCTCCCACCTGAGACCCCACCAAGGTGGAGTGAGTGTTGTCTCCTGCATTAAAGAATAAATTCAACTTTATTTTTAACAGAGTCTCTTGGTGGTCTTTGGGGAGCCAGCTTGTGATAGTTGGTAAATATCTTGGACCTTAAACTCACATGTGTCTAAAATAGATCTCTTTGCTCCTCTGTAGCTCCATTTCTATATTTGGTTCCCCTATCCCCTTAAGCTGATGGAGGCTTACTTTCTGACACTCTCGTGTTGTAGAGGAGGAAAGACTTCCTCTACCCTTTTAGGTTCTGTGACTGGACATAAGAATTAAACTGACCAAAAAACCAAAAACCAAAACAAAACAAAAAAACAGGTGAAAAACACACAAGTTTTATTTGATGTGATTATTTTTATACATACATGGAGGCCTTCACTAGAAATGAAGCCCTAAAGAAGTAAGTAGGCCTGAGAGCTTCTACCTCATTTTAACAAAAAAAACCAATGAGTTTTGCAGATGATAGAACAAAGGAAAAGGGCAGTTGGGCTGGGTCAGGAGACAGTGGGAAAGTGACTTGGAAACATATGGGGGAAATTAATGGAAGATCAAGGTTATTTTAGCAGGTTGTTTATGCAGGTTCATCTCTGCTTTGACTCTCCACTTCCAGTAATAAGAATGTTCTCCTCTTCCTGAAATCAGGAGGTCCCCTTTCTCAGGAAATGTATGCCCTACTTTTAGGTAGAAATGGGGAGGTCAGAGAGCCATTCTTGCATCTGTTCCTTGGTTGTCTCTAGGTCAAAATGATGAGTATGACAAAGTGGCATATTTTGGGGTGACATGTTCTGATCTCTTCCAGGGTCCTGGCCATTCATATTTTCCAGAATTATGTGCTTGCCCACATGTTACTAGGAACATGTGGGACAATGTACTGGGAAGGTCTACTAGGCACTCAATCTACTAGAACATCTGTCACCCTCTCTGTGATCAGCCATGGGTTGGCACAAATCATTACTGAGACCTTCCCCTTCCTTTCTGCAAGCTGTCGACATCCATTGGCCATTTGTGACTTGTAAGTTCCTCTTGACTTCCGACTTGCTAGAAGAGAGTTCAGAGTTCAGGGACCTCACTGGGGAATTTCAAGGCCAACCTGCCTCAGCAGACCATGTGACCATTTCCCCTTCCAGGGCTTCTATCAAGGAAACTCAGTGTGGAACTCACCAGCCTTTTCCTTCCAGGTCCTGGCAGCCTACTGCAGGGAAGGAAGCGAGTACTGGCTGAGCCCACACTCCCGTAGATTCAGAATTCCTACTCTGTTCCTTCTGTTGTCCAAGATAACTCCACCTGAGTGCACCTCAGCCTCCATGGTACTAACTATGGGCTCTTTATGGGTATGGCCCATCATGAGACTTGGTTTTCTTACAAGCCGTCCCAAGGAAGCACGCTTGCGTCACCTCCAGCTGGGAGCTACTGTGTGGGACACTTGCCTGACGGACACTGAAATAGCAAATGTTTCTCCCTTTTCTCAGCATACTGGCTCTCCCCTGGGACCAAGATTTTGTCCCTAGTCTCTAATCCTGGGAATCCAGAAGGGCTCTGTGTTCTGTAAGCAGCACAGCCAAGGATTCTTAATTGTGTCTCGGTTCTGGGAGGCTCACCTGTTGCCAAGCATTTGGTGGGGCTGCAGCAGAGAGTGGCATCTGGTCTTCAGTGCCATCTGGCCACATGGACATTGTCTGAACCATCCTGTCTGACCTTGGTCATCTGCCCTCACAGGTGACCACTTCTTTCCATCCCTTCCCATCTATGACATGTTTGAGGATAGAAGAATTATCCTGTTAACTCCAGAGCATGCTAAGTTCTAGAATCCAAGAGGCTGCCCAAAGCCCTATCTGCCACCATGTAGCCATATGTCTCTGAGATCTTACCCCAGAGCTCCCAAGAAGCACACATCCTCAGTTCTGGAATCCTCTAATTTGCCAATAGGATTTTTTTTTTTTTTTTTGAGATCTTAATAGCATAGACATTTCTTTTTTTTTTTTTTTTTCAGCGTAACAGCATTCATTGTTTTTGCACCACACCCAGTGCTCCATGCAATCCATGCCCTCTCCAATACCCACCACCTGGTTCCCCCAACCTCCCACCCCCCGCCCCTTCAAAACCCTCAGATTGTTTTTCAGAGTCCATAGTCTCTCATGGTTCACCTCCCATTCCAATTTCCCTCAACTCCCTTCTCCTCTCCATCTCCCCTTGTCCTCCATGCTATTTATTGTGCTCCACAAATAAGTGAAACCATATGATAATTGACTCTCTCTGTTTGACTTATTTCACTCAGCATAAGCTCTTCCAGCTCCGTCCATGTTGCCACAAAAGTTGGGTATTCATCCTTTCTGATGGAGGCATAATACTCCATAGTGTATATGGACCACATCTTCCTTATCCATTCGTCCATTGAAGGGCATCTTGGTTCTTTCCACAGTTTGGCGACCGTGGCCATTGCTGCTATAAACATTGGGGTACAGATGGCCCTTCTTTTCACTACATCTGTATCTTTGGGGTAAATACCCAGTAGTGCAATTGCAGGGTCATAGGGAAGCTCTATTTTTAATTTCTTGAGGAATCTCCACACTGTTTTCCAAAGAGGCTGCACCAACTTGCATTCCCACCTACAGTGTAAGAGGGTTCCCCTTTCTCCACATCCCCTCCAACACATGTTGTTTCCTGTCTTGCTAATTTTGGCCATTCTAACTGGTGTAAGGTGGTATCTCAATAGGATTTAAGATTTTCTCAACCCTGGAGGCAACTGGGTGGCTCAGTGGATTAAAGCCTCTGCCTTCAGCTCAGGTCATGATCTCAAGGTCCTGGGATCAAGCCCCGCATCGGGCTCTCTGCTTAGCAGGGAGCCTGCTTCCTCCTCTCTCTCTGCCTGCCTCTCTGCCTACTTGTGGTCTCTCTCTCTGTTAAATAAGTAAATGAAATTTAAAAAAAAAAAAAAAGATTTTTCTCAACCCTGGAAAAAGAATGCTGGGCCCTGTTCTGGTTATTTCTATGTAACAAATTACCCCCAAATGTAGGGCCTTAAAGCAACCGTTTTATTATCCTCATGGATTCTATATGGGAACACCTGAGCTCTCTCTGCTCTGATGTCTCAGGCCTCAGATAGGCACAACTTGACAGCTGGGAGCTGGAATCATCTGGAGCTTCTTCCCTCACATGTGTGGTTGTGGATGGCAGTGGGGACCTCAGCTGGGGCTGCTGGCCAGGACACCTGCCTGTGGCCCCTCTGTGTGACCTGGGCTTCCTCAGAGCTTGGCTGATCAGGGCTCCACGGTAAGTGTGTCAGCTCCCAAGCAGAGCTGCATGGCCTTTTAAGATGACTCTCAGAACCCACAGGCCGCTATTACCATTGCTCTCCAGCCTGTCCAGACTCAGGGAAAGAGGCATAGTCTCCACCTGTCTTTGAGAAGTCTGCCACTGTCAAGTTGTAAGGAGAGCATGGGAAGTGGAGGACACTGTTGTGACCATCTTTGGAAACTGTGACCTGCCACCGCCCCTCCAGGACCCTCCAAAATCTATTCTTGTTTCTCTATCATCTTTTCCTAGTGTGGTAGGTGGGGGGAGGGGTCTAAAAGAGGATGCCTCCTTTTTTTTTTTTTTAAATCCTTGAACATTTTGGTGATTCTAACAGTCCTGTCTTTCCTTCCCATCTCTAGCTTGTGGAAACCAAGAGAGAAATGCTCCTCTTGGGGCAACTGGGTGGCTCAGTCAGTGAAGTGCCTGCCCTTGGCTCAAGTCATGATCTCAGGGTCCTGGGATCGAGTCCCTGCTCAGTGGGGAGTCTGCTTCTCCCTCTGCTTGCTGCTCTCCCTGTTTGTGCTCTCTTTCTCTGTGTCAAATAAATAAATAAAATCTAAAAGAAAAAAAAAAGAAAGAAAAAGAAAAATGCTCCTTTTGTTTCCTTTGTAGTCAATGGCTGCTGTCCTTAAATGGCCTGGTGGGAACCCTCAGGGGCATCTCTCCCGATACTCTCCTACCACAAGGAAAATAACAAGGATCCCAGAGACTTGTGAGAATTAATGCGAGAACATATCCCAAAACCCTAGCGACACACGCAAACTTGAACCTGTCTGCCCTTGCTCTGTAGAGACAACCTCATGCAAGGGCATGGCAGAGTTGCTGTTGCTAAGCAGGGTTGACTTGAGGAGAACGAATTAATATAAACTTAAACTTGATGGCAGAGATTCATAAGTAGTTCTTTAAGAGCATCTGGAGAGGGAAATGCTATTTCCTCAGGCCCTTTATGGCTCTAAACTGCCTCTCTAGCTCTTAGAATCCATTCCACTCGCCAGCCTCGCAGCGCCCCAAGAGTCACTCCGGCAGCTCCTCATTTCAGACTAGACCGTCTGCCGAGGCAGCCCACTCTGGGGGGCATTTGGTCCGGCTTCGTGGTGAGCGGTGCTTTTTCAAATTCAGTATCTGGGTCCCTGAAGAGTGGAGTCTTCAGGTACTGCTGCCTGTGGGAGTTAATTGCTAAATCCCACAGCCGAGGACAGTAAGGGTAGGAACAGAGGCCACCCCTGCGGGCACGGAGTCACCTGCCCCCTCCTCAGGCGAGCCAACCTGCAGGACGGGCGCAGCCCCTGGTGGTGTCCCCGCAGGGCTCCCGCCTTGACAAGTGCTGTGGGTAATCTGTTGCCTGCAGTGACAAAAAAATCTGTTACGATCTCCTCTGCCCTTTCTTCCGAAACATGGAAGGAAAGTCCAACTCTCATAATGAAAACAATTTTTCAAGAGAATGAGTGGAGAAATTGCTTTGTCATGTATGGCAAAGGGGCAAGTTTGCCTCGATCCTTTGATGGGGTGAGCGGTCACTGTCTCAGAGCAAGGAAGAGGCAGGCACCCGGCTCAGACTCGGGTGGTGGTTGTTCCTGATGTTGAAAGTGGAAAAGGAGACCCCTTGGCTTCTCTGTGGTTTCGGCTACAATGCGGCAATTCTCAACGGCAATTCTCAACGGATGTTTTTGGGATAGCAACATTCTTTCCAAGGCCAGGATCTTCAGCCTGGAAGCTGAAGCTATGGGAAGCTGTTGGAAGGCGGCAACCCATGCAAAACCAGTCAACGATTTTTGCACACAAACCTGACCACCACATACCATCAGTGACTGTCTGATGCTACGGCCACTGCCTGTGTCGTTTGGCTGTTTGGACAGAGTGGTTGCTTCCTGGGCTGCCTCGCAAGGGCTCTGGGACCACGTCTCCTGCCGTCCCGCAGGTGGAGTCCTCCCCGTGCAGGGGTTTCAACTGTGCCTTATTAGATGTATTAATCTCGACCTAACCAGCAAAATCCTGCTGGCCTGGGTGCCCTCCTGCATGCTCTCCCCTATCCCTTATACTCAACCAGATATCACCAATGTTTGCCATTACGCAGCCAAAGTACCCTTCCCTCACCTGCCTTCCCTACCAAACCATAGACTCCTTGCGGAAAGGAATGTTTTGCTTGCCACTATATTCCCAATCTCTAGCAAATGGCCTCGCACCTAGCAGGTGTTCAGGTCTAATCCTATAATTAATGGTTCTACTGACCTGCATTTTCCTTTTGGAAGCTGGGAGAGAACTGGTTCCTAATTCTACAGTCTCCCTATGCTTGTACCAAGTCTCACACATAGCGGATGCACCAAAAAAAGAAAAGAAAAGGAGTTTGGTGAATGAATTTGCTGGAGGTGTGTTTAAGCCAAGGAGTAAATGGATGCATTCATTTAGCTAAGCAGTCATCTTCTTTGGGGACCTCAGTTGGAGGGTAGTGGGGACCTCTTAAGACAGGAAGAGTCACATAGAAGGCTTCGGCTATGTGGTGGGGGATGGGAAGGGTCGATGCCAGAAAGGTGAGCCTCAGAAGCCCCAGGAGTGCTCATCTCTGGAAGTGTCTGGAAGTGGAGGTTTGTGGCTCACCGCTAAGGCTGAGAAGTTGTTCAGGGCTCCAGGTTTGTCTTGTTAGGCTCGCTTTCAAGTATGGGGTTCCCATCAGCCAGATGTGGGAGCCACGGCCACCTTCCTGCAGTGTTATCCCTACCCCGTGAAACTGGGTGGGACTCTCCATTCCACATGGGCCCAAGGGAACACTGTTTTCCCACAGAAGAAGGAGGCCTTCCTGTGGATTTCTCCACAGCAAATGTCTGCCCCATAGCAAGTTCCATTTCATAATGTATTTCATAATGTATTTCCCAAAGAAAGAAGTAATAGACATTGGTGTCTCCTGAAGTTTCAATCAGAAAGCCTTCTCATGCTGAGGAATGCACAGCTTTTTTTTTTTTTTTTTCAAATATGTAGGCATTTTTAAATTTGAAACTGACTTCGGTATATTAGCACACACACAGGAACTGCCTCATAAACCGGTTTCATTCAAAACCCATGGTCCTGGGTGGCTCAGTTGGTTAAGGCTTCAGCTTGGGTCAGGATCTCAGAGTCCTGGGATCAAGCCCTGCATTGGACTCCCTGCTTGGTAGAGAGCCTGCTTCTCCCTCTCCCTCTGCCTGCTGCTCCCTTACTTGTGCTCTCTATCTCTCTGTCAAATAAATAAATAAATAAAATCTTAAAAAACAAAAACAAAAACAAAAACAAACCTACAGTGTTTACATGTACTAAAGAGGAGAGTCATAGGGAAGCTCTATTTTTAATTTCTTGAGGAATCTCCACACTGTTTTCCCTATGACCCTGCAATTGCACTACTGGGTATTTACCCCAAAGATACAAATGTAGTGAAAAGAAGGGCCATCTGTACCCCAATATTTATAGCAGCAATGGCCACGGTCACCAAACTGTGGAAAGAACCAAGATGCCCTTCAATGGACGAATGGATAAGGAAGGTGTGGTCCATATGCACTATGGAGTATTATGCCTCCATCAGAAAGGATGAATACCCAACTTTTGTAGCAACATGGACAGGACTGGAAGAGATTATGCTGAGTGAAATAAGTCAAGCAGAGAGAGTCAATTATCATATGGTTTCACTTATTTGTGGAGCATAACAAATAGCATGGAGGACATGGGGAGATGGAGAGCAGAAGGGAGTTAAGGGAAATTGGAATGGGAGGTGAACCATGAGAGACTATGGACTCTGAAAAACAATCTGAAGGTTTTGAAGGGGCGGGGGGTGGGAGGTTGGGGGAACCAGGTGGTGGGTATTGGAGAGGGCATGGATTGCATGGAGCCCTGGGTGTGGTGCAAAAACAATGAATACTGTTACGCTGAAAAGAAATAAAAAAAAAAAAAAGAGGAAACTCAGAAAACCAGGGCAATCAAGAGCCACTCTCTTCAGAGCCCCAGGTTGCATATCACTCAGACTAGGATGCCCTGGCTCCTTCTAACAATGAGAAATCTCTAGTCAACACTGGGCCTCAAACTACGATTTGAGATCTAGTCATTGGTACACACCTGACACCCCACCCAAAAAATAGTCATTGAACTGGAGGTAGACCCTCCCATTCGATCAGATTCTCATTGCTAAAAAGGGAATCCACAATATATAATTTTTTTGTTTCTTTTTTTAATTTAAGTTCAATTAGACAACATAGAGACATCTACTTTCAGTTGTAGAATTCAGTAATTGATCAGTTGTACATAACACCCAGGGCTCATCTCATCATTTTAAATGAGCTAAGGATTTTCACATATAGGGTTTTTCTCGATGCCAGTTGAGCTGATCCATGACCTTAACAGAATGACTTTCTAAAATGAAAACGAAAAGGTCTCTTTTAAGTGTTAAGTGTTCTGCCCCCTCACTCACATATGCGACTCTAAGGCCAGCCAGCCATAGGAAGCAACTGGGTCCTGTTGGCCTCCTTGAGTTACTCAGTTCCTGCCTGGCCCTGCCCCCACCCCCAATAAAGAGAAGCCCCACCCTTTTTCTCATAAGCATATGTCATCCCAAAGAGTTGGAACTCTGATGCTTCTTAAGGTTAAGGGCTTCTGCCTCTCCCAGAGCAGTTCTTGGTGGAGAGGGCCCAAGGGGCAGACTGTATCCCCAAGATCGGAAAACATCCTGCCCCATCCTTCTCTGTATGCTTTAAGCTGAGGGAATGTTTTGGGGTCATTTGCTCTGAATTGGGGTCATTGCCCTGAACTCCTGTGGTTCTGGAAGGTATTACGTGTCTGGTCAGAGAGGCAGTCTCCGCTGTGCTTCATAGAGCTGGGGCCAAGGAGGGTGGTCCCAGCTGTGCAGCATGGCTACAGAGAGGTAAGGCTGTTGTGGCCCCCCAGGCACTGTGGAAACACCAGCCGTCCTCAGGTTCTAACCCAAGGCATCTGCCCCTGTCACCATGCCAGCCTTCGCAGTACACGTGTGTAATCCAGATACAACTTGGTGACCTCTAGGACCTGTCTCAGGGTGATGCCACATTTTTAAAAGATTTTATTTATTTAGGGGGCCTAGGTGGCTCAGTCATTAAGCATCTGCCTTTCACTCAAGACACAGTCTCAGGGTTTTGGAATTGAGCCCTCAGTGTGAATTCACCTTTAAAAAAGTAGTCCAAAATGGATAAAAGACCTCAACATGAGGCAGGAATCCATCAGAATCCTAGAGGAGAACATAAGCAGTAACCTCTTCCACATCGGCCACAGAAACTTCTTTCGAGACATGTCTCCAAAGGCAAAGGAAACAAAAGCAAAAATGAACTTTTGGGACTTGATCAAGATCTAAAGCTTCTGCACAGCAAAAGAAACAGTCAACAAAACAAACAGGCAACCCATGGAATGGGAGAAGATATTCGCAAATGACACTACAGACAAAGGTCTAATACCAAAGATCTATAAAGAACTCCTCAAACTCAACACACACAAAACAGATAATCACGTCAAAAAAATGGGCAGAAGACATGAACAGACACTTCTCCAAAGAAGACATACAAATGGCTAACATACACATGAAAAAATGTTCATCATCATTAGGCCTCAGGGAGACTCAAATCAAAACCACATTGAGATACCACCTTACACCAGTTAGAATGGCCAAAATGAACAAGACAGGAAACAACGTGTTTTGGAGAGGATGTGGAGAAAGGGGAACCCTCTTACACTGTTGGTGGGAATGCAAGTTGGTTTAGCCGCCTTGGAAAACAATGTGGAGATTCCTTAAGAAATTAAAAATAAAAAAAGAAAAGAAAAAGAAAAAAAAAGAAATTAAAAATAGAGCTACCCTATGACCCTGCAATTGTGCTATTGGGTATTTACTGCAAAGATACAGATGTAGTGAAAAGAAGGGCCATATGCACCCCAATATTCATAGCAGCAATGGCCACAGTCCCCAAACTGTGGAAAGAACCAAGATGCCCTTCAACAGATGAATGGATAAAGAAGATATGGTCCATATATACAATGGAGTATTATGCCTCCATCGGAAAGGATTAATACTCAACTTTTGTATGAACATGGACAGAGCTGAAAGAGATTATGCTGAGTGAAATAAGTCAAACAGAGAGAGTCAAGTATCGTGTGGTTTCACTTACTTGTGGATCATAAGGAATAACACAGAGGATATTAGGAGAAGGAAAGGAAAAGTGAATTGGGGGAAATCGGAGGGGGAGAAGAACCATGAGAGACTGTGGACTCTGAGAAACAAACTGAGGGTTTTGGAGGGGAAGGGGGTGGGGGTTTGGGTGAGCCTGGTGGTGGGTATTATGGAGGGCACATATTGCATGGAGCACTGGTTGTGGTGCATAAACAATGAATTCTGGAACACTGAAAAGAAATAAAAGAAAAAAAAGTAGTCCAGGTATATTTTTTGTAAAATACGTTTATATAAAAAAATACATATACAAACACACTTAAAGCCTAGTGAAATTCCTTTTCAAACTCATTTTGTGACAATCCCTTTAAGACTTTTTCTCACTCTCAGTCTCAGCCTTCCTTCTCTCTACTTCACCCCTCAGGGAGGACTTCTCTCACCATTATGTGCTCCCCATTTGCTTCCCCGCCGGACCTCATTGCTCATGAACACCATGTCCCCAGTGTGTGGATAATCTTCCTCCGATGATTTTCCTAGTGATAATCTGCCCCTCTGGGACTGGAATAAACATGCTCCATTGTGCTATATGCAGACAGATAAAGCCAACAAACCATGCCCTCCCATCCAATTTAGGTTACACTTCTAGATCCATAACCTCTGTCCAGAATCCCAGTCTTGGCAGTTCTGTATGCTTCCTTTAGCAAATATTTTCTAACCCAGAAAGAAGCCTGGGACTCTTGCATGAATGAAAGAACCATTCTAGGCCCTGCTTTTCTTGGATATATGCCTTTGTATATATCTTAGATATAGCCCTTGCTACACAAGAGCCCTGCTGGTTGACAGAAGTTTAATGACACCCAAGGGCTAGTGTCTGAATCAGCACCTTGTGTGTTAATACCACTGTGAGAAACTTCACTGGCATCAGCTGCTTCACCTCTCACCACCTCCCCTTGTATTTCTCATCTTTAAGTCGGAGTGGAACTAGCTTCTGAGCTATAGAAGATTGCCTCGTCTCTCTACACTTCTCAAGCTTTCAGCAAAGTATTCCCTGGCTGTAGACTCTCAGATGGCCTGGAGTTTCCTCATAATATTCCTGGCATTTAAAGTGCTTGTTACAGGCCAGGAATTCTTCTCTACTCTTTGAATGAAATGTCTCATGTAATCCTTATGGGAAACACAACGAGGTTCGTACTATTCAAAAGTCATCCTATGCCATGTAACAGGAACAGAAAACAAGGCCCCCAGAGGTTGAACATCATACAAAGTCCTTGTTCATGAAGTGCAGGACCAGGGATTTGAACCCAGGATCTCTGGCTCTAAATCCTATTCTAGGTACACTGTCTCAGAGCAGTAATCCTACCTTTTGCAAGTCATTGGTAACCTAATGGTTGGGCCAACAACATACCCTGAAATTACAGCATGCCAGCACCCCTACCTTTCTACATTGTATCAGAATTATCTCCTGGTTTTCTTCCCTGCTCAATTAGACCACAAGCTCCCCAGGACACGAATGTTACTAGGTCTTACTCATTGTTGTGGTCCCCACATGAATACAGTCATGGGTACTTAATCAACGGTGCAGAACTCTGTTTAGCAGTGATGGTGGGAGCCATGCAGGGACACCATTCGGCTCTACCTTCGAGAATCTTCCATCCAGCTGTGAGCCATGCAGTTGGGTGGCAACCCTGAGCTGCAGTGGCAGAGTGCTGGAGCTGAGACTGTGCTCTTGGTGGACAAGCCCCCAGCCCATGTTGGGCAGGCGACAGTACTAAGGTCTAGTCATCTCTTTTCAACATGGGGCTCCCTTACGGAGCGCCCGTTCTCTGGAGCTCCCTGTCAAGCTGGATGGGACTTCCTCATACCCTCATCACACTGGGACGTCTCCACCAAATCCTGCTCCTTTCTCCCTTTTCTCACATAGAGGTCAAACTAACCTTGCGATCTGAAGAACTTTCACTGCCCAGTCTTGCTTTGTCTCCTTCAGTCTTTCACAGACTTGCCCCCCATAAACCTCTTACATGCCTAACTTGACATCTGGTGCCCGAAGGACCTGGACTGACAGAATGACCAATTGGATGCTCTTCAGATCTCCTGCATGGGGAGCATAGTAGAGGGAGGGCCTCGGCCACAATCCCTCTGGGTCCACCATTGCAATTGTGCTGAGGCCACATTCCTCCAGGCTGCTCCCAGATACTCTGAGCAAGGTAGCGGGGTGATGCAGAATCCCTCTGATGGGTGATTCTGGCAGGAGGACTCCCCAGCAGCCTGGCCAAACCATCCTTGAGCTGTGCTGGAGTCTGGGACTCTTCCTACCCAATCCTCCTTCCATCCCGTCTCCTCTTCACAAGTGTCAGAGGGCTCCCTGGGTCCCTCTCCTTTATCCTTCACAGACATGTCCCCAGTAAATCTGTTCTACTTCTTGGAGAACCTGAACTCACATTAAGTGGTACTGAGTGTACGGTTGTCAGGTCTAGCAAATAAAAAGACAGGCTCACCAGTCACACTTGAGTTTCAGACTAATAATAAATTTTTAAAGCCTAAGAATGTCTCAAATATTGCATGGACCATAGTTATACCAAAAAAATCATTGCTAATCTGAAATTCAAATTTACCCAAGTGTTTTGTATTTTATCTGGCAACCCGAGATAGGAGTAACCCAAGAAAATGGGCATTAAGATAAATTTGTGCACGTCCTGGTGGTCAAAGAGAACACTGAGCTCCATATACCTGAGCAGAGGACAACTGGTGGGGATTCGTTGGTGGTGATCTGGGAAGACATCCCAGCAGGAGTGAACGCCCTACGTGTAGATGCGATGACATAGGAACGTGGAAGATATAGATGGAAGTGTGCCTACAAGGACAGTGGGGATGACTGGTAACTGCTGGGTTGTGTTCCCTGCAAGGGACAATGAGACATGGAAGGCCAGTAACAACCAGCTGAAGGGTACTTGAGAGCCAGAGGGCCTCCCGGGTAGCCGAAGAGTGGCCTTTCTCTTCTATGGTGCAAGAGCAGACACAGCTGAGCAGCATACTGAGGACTGAAGCGTTTGTTGAATCTGGACTGAAGCTCCAGAAAGGCTTACATGCTCAGTCCAGGCAGGCTGGTTATGCGGCTTGGCTGAGAACAGCTGGGACTCTGAAATATGGGATAGAAACATCTGGATGGATGCCTCTGGGAAGATACTGTCTCTGCTGACCCCCTGAACTCTCAGGGGTTGCAGAACGCTTGTAAGAAGAGTGAGCCCTTCTCTCATGCTAGAATGTGCTGCTGAGGCCTGTCCCCAACAAGGTGACAGGTGACCCCTTATGTCACCAGACCTATAACCAGGGTTGAATCCCAGTATAACCTGGCTGAGGAGGTGCTAGGCAGGTGAGGGAGAGGAGGGCTCATACACCGAAGGAGCTCTATTCGTCAGCATGGGCCCCAGGAGCCAGGACGGTGCCCTAGAACTGGATTTTGATGCCTAAATCATTGTATCTGCAAGGACACTTGCCTTTTCCAGGGGCTTGATCAAGAGGCCAGCATGGGAGACTGAGTAAGCAAGAACACACAGACCTGGGGACACTTTCTTAGGAACAGGACTTAGTTCCCTGGCAGGGACCCTCTAGGATGAGACTCAGTTGCTGCTGGTGTGGTTTTTAGAAGCCCAGAGAAAGTGATGCTCCATGCTGAGCCAAGTGCAAATGCTTGGATTGCCCTGGCAGGGGTTAGAGGAAGGGATAGAGAATAGGGAGGCTCAAGCAAGGGGGAACCCTGGGATGGATTTCTTATGTGAGGCCGGAAGATATAGCTTTCAGCAAGGCCGTCGGGAACCATCAGGAACGGGCTGGTGATAAGGGCCTTGGCATCACCAGGAAGGGCTCTAGAGGCCTCCGCTGGCAGGCCAGGACGAGCACAGGCAGGAGAAGTGCCACAGAGCTGAGCTTGCAGATAACCAGGGGGACGGTGGGGGCCTGAAACCATAGAGGTCAGGTGACAGCACTTACCTGCCAGAGCCAGCAGGCCGCAATTGCTGTAATGACCAATCAAGGGGGACCAGCAGCGCAGGGGCTCGCCCCACAAGGTGAAGGTGAGAAAGCACAACGTCCCGGCGGGGGGGGGCGGGGGGAGTAAATGGGCATCCAGCAAGAATGCTACTTCACAAGCGGAGAAAGACTGAAGGAGCAGGAGGCTGAGGATACCCCAATTAAAAAGGCCACAATAAAAGTAAAGAGCCACGATGCCTTGCTCAGTTCCCAGACCTGAGCAATTTCAGATGTAGTGCTCACTGACTGAGGAAGGGGCTGTGTGGGCAGAGAAAAGGACACTGCTCCACGCGGCAAGGGTCCCCCATGGCTGTTGCTCTGGACCTCCCTGCACGTGACCTATGGCCATTGACTTGAGTGACTAGACCCTAGGGAGGGGGCATGACCCAGACCTATCAATGCACCTTAGACAAGGAGGTGGGTTGACACTGATACCTGGAGAGGCCGGGTGTCACTGGGCTCCCCAGTTAGAGTGAGTGGCCACTCACAGAGGCCAGGTAATAAATGGAGTCCAGCTCACTGTGGACCCACTGGGTCTGCCATGCCACCTCCCCTGACGTCAAGTGTGTCATTGGAACTGATGGACTTGGCAGTTGGAGTAATCTCCGCTGGATCCTTGGACTGACTGCGGGTTAGGAATTCTCCGAGTAAGCATTTGAAATGTCTCCCTCCCCATGGGCCAAGGTCAGGAATCTGAAATACCATATCCCAGGGCACGAAGCGGAGATTAGTGCCACTATTAAAGAAAAGAACAGTTTCCTACAGTCCTGGATTGGTCCTAGCCTCCTGGAGCACATGAAGGGCTCTGGGTGAGTGCGAGTATGGGACATTTCCACTGACAGCCAGGCTTGACCCAGATCCAGATGAGCTCTTTCACTGTAGCTGCCAATGTCCTGCAAGTTTTGTTTAAAAAATAAATAAATAAACTCACCTTAATAAGTGTATAAAATTGAGATCCTTAATGCAGGTAGTAATTTGAGTGTCCTGAATAGACTTTTTTAGAGTATTTATGACTGTTATTTTAATACAAATTTATTTAACTGCAAATTTATATCACTTAATTTATTTTTTTTATTCACATATAATGTACTATTTGTTTCAAAGGTACAGGTCTGTGAATCATCAGTCTTACACAATTCACAGCACTCACCATAGTACATATCCCATCACTCCATCTCTCCCACCCTCTCCCCTCCAGCAACACTCAGTTTTTTTCCTGTTTTTTAAATTTTTTTTTTAAAAAGGTCTATCTCTGAATAGACCATTTTTTTTTTAATGCAGAAGACTCTCAGAAGATGTAGAGAGACATTTAATTCTATTATCCCAAAGATTTCATAAGGAAAAGATAAAATAGATTTTTTACACATCCTTAATTAACCTAAAATGATGATTAGAAAGGTCACATACTTCCATTTACTAAATGTTTTCTGTGAACAAGCTGACCGGCGAATTTCTGTCCCTGAAGATACAGACAAAATTAAATGTTTTATTGAACTGAATTAAAGATGAGTTTATAATCAGGGAAGAGAGATTCATAAAAGCTTCTATCACATGTGATTTGCCAACATGTGGTATCTCTTCTCATATTGATTTTTCAGAGGCATTAGACTTTATTGAGACAATGCCAAACTTAACAAAATTGTTATCCGTATCTTTCGAAAAAACCCAAACCTTTATAATCCATCTGGAAGTAGAAAATGACATTATAATTCTCCATAGTTCAGTGAATAGTTAACAACAACAACAAAAAACCCCACAGTCATATAATCTCTAGTATACCTTCCCCTGCTAAAAAGCCGTCAAAAGTAAACACATAAGGTGAAAATATCCAAAGTTAAGAATTTTCAACTTTGCTAGTACCGTATTTAATGTTACAATGACCTAATTTGACAAAATTAGGATTCGGCATGGCTGATTCATTTGGATGCGATAAAAGCAAAATCTATATTCACATAAATCTCTTTTCTCCAGAAAGACAAAGTTTATTGTCTGTATATAGCAAGCCCGTGCTAGTAGCAGGTAGAGGTATGCAACAGGTTGGGGAGTGGGGGTTAAAAGAAGACACACTCAACTCTCCCTTGGATGGCTTTGAAAGCGGGAATGAATGAACGTGGTTTTAATGGGTTAGACACTCGAAGACAAGAGGATGATTCAAGCCTCCTTCTGGTCCTGAGCCTCCACAGCATATACTGAGTGCCAGCCAGAGGGGTTCTGGGCTGGGAGATGCAGAGAAGCGTGGTTTGGCTCTGTCTCCCAGTGCTCAGTCTTCTTGGGGAGATAGACACCTAACCCGCTCAACAGAACAGTGTGGTATGTACTATAAAAAGACGGGATGCTGTGAATACCCAAGGAGAATGTGTCCTATTGAGGCGCTCTCCTCAAGGCTGTCAGTGGGTCCCACCTGGTTCAAAGTTGATACTCAAAGCCTGTTAATCCCTTAGCATATTAGTCCTCAAAACATGGCTCACGGATGCATGGGAGTTCTTCAGACTCGTTCAGGGAGTCAGCCAGGTCAAACTATTTTCATAACGATACTAGATACTATTTGCTTTACTCACCATGTTGACATTGGTACTGAGGGTACAAAAGCAATGGGGAGAAAACTGTTGGAAGCTGAGTGTGAATCAAGGCAGGGACACACGGTTGTCCCCTGTGCCTCGCTCACTGCCTTCCGTGAACAGCCAGCTTCACTTAAGAATGTCCCTGAGGTAGCAGTAAAAATTATTTTTATGAAATCCCCACACTTGGGTATGGTCTTTTGAAATACTGTGTGATGATAGGGGAAGGGCTCCTAAGTGTTTTGGCTGCATACCCAAGTAGAGTGGCTGCCTTTGAGGAATGTTGCAATTGTTTGAGTTGTGAGCTGAATTAGCCACTCTTCCAAGGGAGACCATTTTTACTTGAGAGAAGGACTGTCAGACAAGCTATAGTTATCAGGTTTGGGTATTTGGCAGCCTCTTTTCTTGAAAATGAATCAAATCAGCCTGTCATTATATAGAAAACTGGCTATATTTGTTGCCAATGATAACATTTGAGCTTTCAAGCAAACATTAGGATTTTGGAAATTCTATGTACTTGGCAGCTTCTCGGTGCTGAAAGTTGGCGATACATGAACATGTCAACATTTGGAAGATCCGCCTATCTCAGTGAACAAGTATTTTCTAAATGACCAATGTGTGATGTTACAAAATCAAGCTTGGGTAAAAGATCTGTTCTAAGTATAAGCTATACCAATTTTAATGTCACAGACTATGCAAGGTTCATTGGTATAGTTTTGGATTTCACCATGCAACGAACCTTTAAGGAACTACCACTTACTGGGTTTTGGTATTGTAAGAAAAATTATCCACAATAATCCAAAAAAATTATTATTAAAATGTTCCTCCATTTCTTAACTTCATATCTGTGAAGATGGATTTTCTTCACATGTTTTAACCAAAACAACATAATAAATCAGACTGAATGCAGGAGATATGAGAACCCAGCTGTCTTCCATTAACCCAAGCCACACGTTAAAAAGATTGGAAAATATGAACTAATGCCAATCTTCATTAAATTTTTTTTGAAAAAGTTACTTTTCATTAAAAAATGCTATTTCTGTCGACATGGGATGGGTTTATTATTGTTTTTTGTTTTGAAAAGGATCTTTTTCATTAAAAATATGCTGTTAAGGTGGGATGGTTTTATTATTGCTATTTTTAATGAATTAATAAATATTTAAGAGTTACTAGTTTCTGGGGTGCCTGGGTGGTGCGGTTGATGAATCATCTGACTCTTGGTTTCAGCTCAGGTTGTGATCTCAGGGTGCTGTGATCGAGCCCTAGGTCGGGCTCCACATTCGGGGTGGAGTGTGCCTGAGTTTCTCTCTCCCTCTCCCTCTGCCCCTTTGGCTTGTGCTTTCTCTCCCTCTCTCTCGCTAAAATAAATAAATAAATCCTAAAAAGAAAAAAAAAAGAGTTTTCAATTTCTGAATGTGGTCAATACTGATAACTGAGATTCATATAAACAAAAGCTCTTTGGAGGTCTTCAATAATTTTTAAAAAATTGTAATGTGGTTCTGAGAGCAAAAAGTTTGAGAACCACTGCATTAGCCCATCGGGTCCTCCACAATCTCACTTGACCTATCTTTCCAACTTTTTTCCTGACCTTTTTCTTCCCACCATCTTCCTCACCACCATCTCTCTGCCCAGCGATGCCAAATAACTTTCTGGCACCCCAAATAGGTGGCCCTCTTTCTTCTTCTTCTTCTTTTGAATGCCTTCTCTGCTATCCCTCCTTGTCAGGTTTCTACTCATTCTCTTAAAATCAAGCTCAGTAAAAATTTCCCTTATTACCCTGTAGAGCTAGTCACACTCTCCTCAGGTCCCCAGCGGCTTTGTGCTGAGCAGTGATCTTGAGAAACCATTTTGTGTGAGATTGTTTACACAGCTGTCTTTCCCTCAATGCTGTGGGCTCCTCGGGGCAAGGAACAGTTTTTTTTCTTCACCCTTAACTCATTGAACTCCAGCAGCTAGCCTGGCTCCAAGCACACTGCTGGTACTCAGCAAATTCCAGAAGAAAAGTGGCAGAGAAGAGGACTTACATCTCACTCTCCTGCCCTGACCTGATTCTGGGGCAGAGGGAGGGATGGTAGCGGGAGGTGTGGCGAGGCACTCCTCAGAAGAGGGACTGTGTCGCACACACTCGAACCCTAGCTGTCTAGCACACACACACACAAACCTTCTTCCTTCCTCCATGTACTTCCAGAAACGTCTTCTAACCGAAGCCAGAGAGCTCCACACAGATTTGTCTGCACTCACTCCCCAGAGGAAATCCTCCAGAATCCTATCTTTAGTCACGAGAGATGATGTCATGACAGCCCTCTTCCCTGACTGCCAGAACTTTGGGATGTACCTGTCTTAGCCATTCTGCCACCTTGGGACGAGATGGTCAATTTTATCATCAACCCAATCATCTCTAAATTACAATGATGGAGGGGGGAAGAGAGAGACAAGGGAAGAGAAGAAAACTGTATTTAAATTATAATTCTCACTGTAAAAGGAAAAAATGATGATTATTCGAGGACAACTGGAATGATTTACCTTTCAGCAGCAATGAAAACGCAGATGGTGGCACTTTCCTTGTCTCTGTAATTAACCTTGGGGCAACAGGATTTGTGACCCTCTTCTGTCAAGCCATGTTTCTCTTTGATCAGCATCTTGGCCGCTGCCTGGTTTAGCAAATCCCATTTCCCATTCCCTTTTTTTTTTCCCCTCTATAAACGAATACCAGTGGCTTAGTTTTTTGCTTTTCTTTATGAAAAGCCTTCTTCAGTTATGGAGGCTCTAGTTTTTACTTCCCAGTTGGATGGCCATCATGTTGGGAGTCCACTTAGACGAATGTCCTGAAGAAATGAATCCATAAACTATTTTGTGTGTGGGAACCAAGAGTTAAACAGTAGCTCACTGTTCTTTATTAGGAAATGGCCCTCCAGCTTCTGAAAATGAAAAGGGGACTCGAGAGTCTATTGAGGAAAGCTGCTCGTGTGCATGTAGATAGAGAAGCCTGACCTCTGCTAGGAGCACGTCAGAACACGTGCAGTTTCCAGAGTCATCTATCACCTCTTCCAAAGGGAACGAATTAAGTCTCAATAAGGAAGTAAAATAGATAATTTTCCCTTCAATGCAGGATTCATTTAACTATCACAATCATCCGTTAGCTCTGTCGTTTGTCAGGCAGGAGAGATTCTGAGAGGTGGTACAGGTCTCAGCAGAACAAATACAAAATGTCAGGGGGCAAACCAGAAAAAGGGAATGCATCTTGAAACTGATTACAAAAGAGGAAAATGTGATTTGCAAGAAAAGGTAATCTAGGCCAGCTTTGCCTTCTCTGGCTACTCTAAGCGATTTACCCTGACCAGTCGGCCCCAATGGCACAAGTGAGGACAACGGTGAGACAGGTCGTTTCCCACAAGGAGAAAACACATCTGGACTCGGCAGCTGGTAAATTCTAGGAAGGAGAAAACTCATGAATTGGGAAAATAAAGCTTTATTGTGAAACATATAATAAAATACAGAATGATTTTTGAACTCTTCTACCTGCAGAAACCCAATGAAGTTGGAATCTCATCTTCAAGTGACAACTGATTTATTCACATGGAAGAATCCAATCGATTTAAATTCTGACAGGAATTGTTTTTCTGTGGAGAAATGGAATTCACATAAAACAATTTCAATTTGGATCCACAACATCTAAAATTAAACTCCTCTGAGTTTAATGTTAACAGTCATACAGATTTTGCCTCACGACCGCAGAACGATTTTGCATGTCCAGTTATTTGTGCCGTGGATGCTTCCAGCCTTCTCTACAGCATGGCAGCCATGAGTGAGCGGGAAAAACTCATACCAAAGCATCTCTTGGTTTCCCAAAATAAGACCTAGCTTCTTCTGGTGTGTAGATTTATATCAAGCGGGTTTAAGAAAGCATGTCCCCTGGGACGCCTGGGTGGCTCAGTTGGTTGAGCAACTGCCTTCAGCTCAGGTCATGATTCTGGAGTCCCAGGATCGAGTCCCGAATCAGGCTCCCTGCTCAGCAGGGAGTCTGCTTCTCCCACTGACCTCTCTCCTCTCATACTCTCTCTCATGCTCACTCTCTCTCAAATAAATAAATAAAATCTTAAAAAAAAAAAAAAAGCACGTCCCCCACCATCTCACACACACACGCCTAAGAAGTTCACACTCGACTGTGACATGGATGTTTTTACTTTGCTCTCAGGTATAATATGGTCAACAGAATTTATTTCATAGAATGTCCTCATTGTTTGCTGATACTTCAATTTCTGATCTACTGTGTTTCATGGTTCATTCGTATTGCTTGATCTAAATTAAAATGAACAATGCCAAAGTGACGTAGGAAGGCTTCTCTGTTTTAGGTGACAGTGGCATGGTGACAGTGCAGACGTGGTCTTGCTCTGAGATGATGCTCGGCACCAGGTAAGGAAGTGGTGGCAAGCACACATTATTGGTGATCTTATCGAGCGAACATTTAGTGAATATTTGCTATGCGACAGACACCATTCCGGATGATTTATAGGTATTTTCTCATTTCTTTCAACCACCCTCTATACTACATGAGAAAATTGAGACTTCGAGATTACTTCTAAGTGACAAGGGTCCCAGCTCATTCTCTTAATCAGCACAGGTTTCTTCTCTTTGGGTCTAAAAATTAGAGTAGCCTTCTATACTTTCTTGCACATATTAGCTTTTTAGTGTTTTCATAGATACATTCACTTGATTTACATGCTCCTTGAGGTCAATAAACTCTTTCAAGAGATTAAATGTTACATCTACTCTGGTACTTCTCTGTACAGCTAAAAAGGAAGTAATCTGAATTAATGACAAAATTAATAGTTCAGCTACCATCTTTGTTATGTCAAAACAATGTTCATTTGTCATGTTGAAAACCATGTTAATCATGTTTAAGCCACTGCCTTATACTGAGAACACTGCGCCACCATCACCAACCACCACCACTGCACATGGAAACTACCCATTCTCTGAGCGTCATTTATGTGCCAGGAATCGTGGCTACATGTTTCACATACATTCCCTCTAAATTTCACAACACACCAAAGGAAGCATTGTGAGCCTTCCTTCATAGCTGAAGAAGGTTACAAAAGAAGACCTAGATTCCAGATCTTCACAAAGACTCCATTCTCGTCATAAGGAGATAGATCTCCCAAAAAACGTGTTAAAAATCAATTTTAAACTGAAGATCCGGGTTTGAGCTATAACTCGACACTTTCCCAGCAATCTGAGATGATTTTTTGACTTGGGGAGACTCAAGAGAGATCCCACATGCAGTAGAGCAAGCTACAGTGGTAGCTAACAAGACCACGCCAACACAAATTTTCTCTCACCTGTTGTCATTCTCTAATCCTGGTTTTATGAATGATATCAGTAAAAGAAGGTCTGCTGATTAGGGGCTTTTAATCTGCAGTGGAGAACCTTCCACAGACTTCCAGCTTCTCAGGGTTGGAGACCCCCTAAAGGTCATTTAGATAGTCAGTTTTCCTTCTCCCATTAGACAGCTTGGTTTTCTTCTCTATTTTATTTATGAGGAGGAAGAATTGAGACAACTTATTAAAAAAAAAAAGCACAGGCATAATGAGATCACATCATTTGTGTCCAACTTTCAGGAAAGGCAGGAAGTTGTCCCTGCTACGTGTGACGCTACAGTGAGCAAACCGAGTACATGACGAGTCAACCCTGACCAGACACCAGACATCAAATCAGGTAACACAACTGCACACCACAGAAGTTCTGCAGGGTAATACATTTTTAATGTTTTATTTTGATAGATAAAAATTGTAAGAATTTTTTTATTTTGATAGAAAAATTGTAAGAATTGTTAAAAAAAAAAGTCCATTTACCCTTCCTTAGACCAGATCCACTGATTAATATTTTGCCCCATTTGTTCTTTCTTCCTGAAACACTAAAGAGCACTTTGTTGACATCTTGTCCCTTTATTCATAAATATTTCAGCATGTATTTCCCAAGAACAAGAGTTTTCAAAATAATACTTTTTTTAAATCAAATCACAAAGTTAACATAAAATCAGAATAAATTTTAAAAAATACATTGACTACAAAGAAAAAAACTCTAACTTCATTTTGCACAAAAGAGGACCTTTTTGGCCTGTTTTGCTTACTGTGATGCTCCTAGACTCTACCATAGTTCCTGTGTATACATCAGGCGCTCAACAAATCCCTGTTAATTTCTTAATTATGCTGTGATATTATATTGACTGCATTTTAAAAAAGATTCTATTTATTTTAAAGAAAGATAGAGAGAGATTGCAAGTAGGGGGAAGGGCAGAGAGAGAGAGAGACAGGAGAATCTCAGGCAGCCTCTGCACTGAGCGTGGAGCCCAACATGGGGCTCGATCTCACGACTCCGAGATCATGACCTGAGCCAAAATCAAGAGTCGGTTGCCCAAGTGACTGAGCCACCCAGGAGTCCCTGTTGACTGCATTTCTAAACAAAGTATTTCTAAAGAAAAGCAAAGGCAATAACAGCAATATATTTAATCACTTCTTTATTTCCCATCATTTATAGTTGCCCAGTTACAAAAAGGAAAAACTTTCAGAGGTAAAGGACTCCTAGGAAATTAACTCTCTAAGATGAGACAAAACAGATTACAACGTGAACCAACTGATGGGTTGGACCTGCTCTCTTCACAGGTAGCGGTTCCTGATGTATTCTCGGTACATGGCGGTGTCTTCTTTGCCAAGGGGCTGCATGATCCCTTGACTGGCCTGGATGTGGGCTTGGAAGATCTCTGTAGATCTTCTGTCTACTCTCGGAGGCTGAACTTCATAGATGTTGTCTTGTGAGAAAGCTGAGATAGGTGTTCTACAAAAGGGAAGGGAAGACAAGGCTACGTTAAAGAGAATAAAGTGAAGGACCCACAAGGGAGCTATGGTCTCAAAGCATTCGAGAGCCGCCGACCTTGACGACCATGCGGACTTAACAGTAATAAGTTGTGATAGTAACCTCCCCTGTATCTCCTAAGCTGGCTTCCTCTCCTGACCACAGGACAGAGCTGACCCAGCAACTGTGCAGGGAATCTTCCCTGAAGCACAGGCTAGGCAGGCACCCCTCCCCAGTTCCTGCACCCATATGCCTCCCCCACACGACCGGAGTAACTTTAGGTGGGAGCTGTACATTTTTTGCTCCTTGATACATCATAGGAACTCAGTGTTTTTTTTTTTTTTTTGTATATTAATTTTGTATCCTGCAACTTTCCTGAATTCATTTATTAGTTCTAACAATTATAGTTTTTAAAAGGAAGATTTACGAGGAATCCATGAAGTAAGGGATATGAATTCCTTCCTCACATGGAGAAGAAGAGCAGATGAGTTTGTATGTATAAAGGGCTCCGTTAGCATAATGCCTGGCACAATGTAAGTGCTCAGTAAATGTCAACTATGATTAATAATTACAGGTGCATAATTCTTTATCTGCAATTCTGAAATCCTAAACGCTTTAATGACCAAATGTTACTTGGATGGTAAAACGTGACCCAGCTGAAATTCATTTGGTAGCATATCCTAACCTGAACCAACAATACTCATTCCACTTCATGTGAATATTAATGTGTTTCATTATCAGACAAGTCCTCAGATCACACTAGGGATGTACCATCCTGTTATGCTAACACCCCAAAACTGTGAATTCTGAAACACATCTGGCCTCAGGCTTTTGCTGAGAGATTGTGGATCTGTAAGATCCAGCTTCCTTCCTTTCTGGGGTATTGAAAAGCACCCAAGAATCTCTTTATTCAAAAATACCCCCCCATTCCCAAGCCTGGAAACATAAAGTTCCCAGCCTAACTTCATGTGTGGAATTTCCTTCTACCCACTGGAGAAGGTGCTGTCTCCAGAAGGGCCTTGTCAAAATGCAGTTTTGATCATTGAAGATGGAGCACCTACTAGTTATTGCATCCTTAGCTGACAGCAGGTCCTCAAGGGATGAGTCAGTCAGCCAAGTCAGGTGTGATGCAGGGTGAGCATGTGTGTAGAGTGTGAATGGAGGGTCAAGAAGGGTCCACTGATGGGGAGGACAGTCCATAAAAAATGGTGCCATGAGGGACTGGTGTACAATGACAACACACTACATCACGTACCCCACGGCTGGTCCCGTGAGGTGGGGGGCACTTCCTACACTAGGGCATCAAGGTAACACAGAGAGAGAAGATCCAAAGAATCTATTCTGCTAGGTTGGACCCTAGCTATCCCACTGTTCCAGAAGCCCAACAGGAAGGCATCCTGGATGCCTGGAGGTTTGCTTAGCTGGGACCCTGCAGCTGGGGGAGTTGCTCTGCTGGCAGGAGCAGAATTGGGCCTCAGCCCCAGCTAGGTCTGGACTTGGTATGTCAACACTTCAAAAGACATCAGAAAGTGCAGACACACAGTGGAAGACAGGAGTTGTACAGTAATGCCCCACCCTCTTAGGACACATTACCATCAAATGGGGGGTATCTCTTACCCAGAAAACAGCGTGCTTTTTCTTTCCCTGGAATGCTAACACATCCTGCCTTGGCTGGAGATGTATTAAATTCCATGAAAATAAAATAGAAATGGAGGTGTAACATTCTTTCTGGAAACCAGCCTCAATTGTTTTCACCTCAGGAGAATACATTTCAACTCAAATTTGGTATACAGTTTGTGAAATACTCCTATTTTTTAAAGCACTTAAATAATTTCACACAATCTTAGAATGTGACCTTTAAGTAAATAAAACCAAAGGAAAATGATTTACTCAAATTAAAAAAAAAAAAAAAAAGAAAGAAAGACGAAGGTAAAAGACATCCTGAAACGTCTGAACCTCAATCTGGCCTCCAGCCTGGCAGCAGAGCTTTCTTCAAAACACACAAGTGACAGTTATTTTGATGTCTGTGGAGAACACACTGTAATGGTGAACAATTAGGATGATTAATAATATGAACTCTTCTCCTCAATCTTCCCTCATAAAAACATAGCAACTCTCCAGTCATTCACATAATTCACATTGAAATGCTAGAATTCTTTAATGGTAGCTAATATTCAGGAGCAAACCTTTTTCACCTGAACCTTTGAAATGAAGGCTCCATTAGGGTTTTTAGAGACTGTCATCAAAGTACCAGTCATAGACAGCAACTATACCTGAACCACACCATCTACACCTGTCTAGTGTCTCCCCCCTTCTCAAATCTCTTTTACGTATATGATCTTACTTAATTTTCCCACTCATCCTGGAGGAAGGAAGCATAGGGATTAGACCCTCCATGTGACAGAGGAGAGAGATATTTTAAGTCAGTCTAAAAATGGGGCTAATGGTTTCTGTCCTGTCTTTGAAGCCAGACCTCTGACCAGAACTGTCTGCGCATTAGTGACCTCTCTGGCAGAAATCACACCAGACATTTGATAGATGTAGGAAGATACCATCTGGGTACTCAATCTTCAGGGGTTTAGAAAGAGGAAATGCCAAGTGACCAAGGCATTGTCTGACCCTTCAGAGGCCTCAGTTGACTATGCGGGTGGGCCACCTGTGGAATATCATGGCGGCTGGGCACAAGCCTGTGGATGTGGGACTGGGGCAACCTCGGATGGGGCCAGAGATCAGCCACTTCCACCCAGGGTCTTTGCTTTCTGACCAGAAAAGCAACCAGGAGTCCTCACCCTACTTCTTGGTTAACTGCCTCACGGCCACATGGAAGCATGGAGACCATTACCACACTCAATATGAAAAGCCAGACATCAGCCTGAAATGACATCCGATTGACTGGAAGCTGGGTTTAGGGTTCCAGCACCACCTCACCATGGTTTCAAAACAACACAGGGAGTCAGAAAATGCATCAACCGTCCCCCTTGTCCTTTCTATTCTTCTAGATTCAAAGTCTATGTTAAATAACAAAGTTGTAATATTAGAATGCTTATTACTGGATTGGGTCCAGAAAGACACTTCAGAGATACCCAATATCATTGGCATAATCAGAAAAATGAGGAGGAAGAAACCGATTCACAGAGAAACTTTTGTTTCTTTGTTTTACTCAGTTGTCAAGAACCCAGTGACAATGAACTCCCCACAGTCTTAAGGCAGTGGCTCTCCAAGTGTGGTTCCCAGACCAGGAGCATCAGCATCACCAGGGAACTTGTTAGAAATATAAATTCTCAGGCCCTACTCCAGACCCACTGAGATGGTTAGCAAGGCCCATGATTCTGACACTTGCCAAAGTTTGAGACTCTTTGTTCTAAGAAGACCAAAATATATCTAAAATGCTAAAGAAGATCTTACTTGTGGTCAGTCAGCAGCATCAAACACTTGGAAACAACAACTCTCTTTTCAAATGATATACTACCGCTAACCCTTATCAAGAATCATAATTCCATATTTAATTGTAAATATACCAGACAACACACATTTCCTCAGGAGGAGATAGATCTGATTTCTCCAGGAGCTTACACAATTCCAAGGTGGGAAAGAAATACAAAAACATCCAAGACCCTCACAGGGGGCTGCTGGTCAGCACCTTGTCTCTGAGGGTTATCGGAGAGAGATGGATAACCCAGTAATGCTTTCAATTCCACATGGAACAGTCTTTATTGGCTTCCATGGCATCTGTTTCTAGATAAAAAAGACCAGTATTTAAACACTAAATGAGGTGGAAATTGTGAAACTACTTTATTTTCCTCATTCCAGTCGAGAAATCTGGCTTATTACTGCACTTTCATGGTGGAAAAAATGGTTCCACTTTTCTCTCCTGACCATAAACAGAGGGAATTTTGTTTTCAACTTCTCCTCACAGCTCCCAAAGGGATAAGACCTCCTGTTCCTAGTTCAAGTAGTTCCCAGTAGTATTTCTGGACATAAAAGATTATAATTACAAATGTGTGGGCTCATTTCTTTTTATCTACGGAACCTAGTTCCATCTTCAAAGAAGAGCTCTGTATTTCCCCTCAAGGAATGTTACGGTCTTATTTTATATAATATATGTGCCAGTTCATTTACGGGCTGCTTAACCCAGACTGCTCAGTGTGCTCAAACACCAGGGACCGATGACACTTGGCCTCCACTGCAGTTCCCGCTCACAGAAGAGAAACACTTCAGGCAGAAATTCAGAAGACACACCACATGTTTTTAAAGAACATACTTATTGATGCCCTTTTATGCTCTTAACTTATTTAAACGTGGTATTACTCGCTTGGTTATAATATGACCATGTCTGATAATAATCCTATCTTACCCTTGGCTGCAGAACTAATGTTTGAGTCCCTTTTGAAGTTCAACTCCTATTGAGGTTTTTTTCCCTAACACATACCGAATACTCGATAAACAGGTTGATTGGCCAAGGAAATATTTAATTGGTCAGACTGAAATGTCTTAATTTAGTTACGTCCCAGTAGTTTGTGGCTGTTGATAGAAAAACGGGACCATATTGTATAATTTCAACAATACTATACACATAATACTTGTGCATCTGTTAAAATCTTCTCTTTTCCCCATGACTAGCATTTTGGCATACATCAGACCCCATTTGGCACTTCCAGAAATTTCTGTGATGGTTCTGGTCACAGAATCTCTTTCCCGTCTGTTGCTATCCCAAACTCCCAGTTTTCTGTTTCTTTCACAGAATCAACCAAATGATTCTTTGTTGGTCATAACTGATCATTAGGTCATTTCTTTCATTATTTCCTCTGCTTTCCGAGAGAAACTATCACAAGGGCAGGTTCAAATTGCTCAGTCAGGTGCTCTGGTCTCAGTGGAATAAAACCTTAGCAAATGCCTTAAAATCACCAGTCCTTGATTATTAGTCTATTTGTCTTTCTGCAGGTCTTATAATTACTTTTAGAAAATAATAGAAATAATATTAAATTACCAATATTAATAATATTAAATTATTTAAATATTATTAAATAACATTAAACTAAATAGAAATAGAAAATAATAGAATAGAAAAAATATTTAGAAAATAATTTCTAAAAAAAATTAGAAAAATGTGGTTCTCAAAATGCATTCGTCCAATATGGTGGCCATTAGCCACATGCAGCTATTTAAATATAATTAAAATTAAATGAAATTTAAAATTAGTTCCTCAGTAGCATGGGTCCCATTTCAAGTGTCTGACAGCCACACACAGCAAATGATCACTGTTGGACACAGTATAGATATAGAATATTTCCATCATCACAGAGAGATCTATGGGATGTAATGTTTTCAAACCTCTTCCCTATTATTTTTTCCTCACAAATTCTGGCCAATTTTAGGTCTTTCTAAGCTCATTACCCTAATATATTTTTGTATGGTATTTATCACTCTCTGATCTTTTATTTATGTATTTATATACTTACTAGGAATATGAACACCATTTTGATCACCTCTTTATCTCCAATGGCCAGAAGAGCACCTGGCATATGGTAAGTGCTCAAAGTTATTCATTGAATGAATGAATGAATGAATGACATCTGGTTAAGGAATATTGGGTTTCTAAATTCAGAACCTGAAGTTAGTGTGATTTGGACTACTCGAGATGATAGGGCAGCTAGGGTTTCCCATCAGAAGCTTTCTCTTCAGTTCCTTTCTTCAGATAATCCCTAAGTGGACAAGGAAACTGAGGGCAAGCCGGAGTGCCTTCTAGCGGGATAAAGCCATCAAAGTTGCTCAAAAAACAACGGTGAGGCAGAAGCAGTGGGTCCTTATCCTCAAGAGGCGAGAAAACAGTGACTCATGCAGATTAACAAAGTTACTACATGGGCTGAAATCAAGAAGAACTTGTCAATCTTCAAATCACCTCTAATACAACAAAAGGCAAAATATACCCCTCTATTCTAGGGTCCAAGAAAGCAGGCACAGCCTACATTCACTTTTACATACCTGTCGTGCCAATTTCAACACCAGAAATATGGGTAAGCTCTCGTCATTTGCTGCCTTGCCCCTCTAGGATACTTCCACATGTTTTCGGGTATATACATGTGATACCACAGAGTGAAGGTGATGGGCTTGAGGGGCAAGTGCTAACCCGTATAATGGGAAATTGAACCATGTTAGTACTGCTGATAAGATTCTAAACGTTATCAAGGTAAAGAAATTAATTTCCTTTTTATTCCTACTAAAAGACACCAAGTCTATATTAACACACAAAATGCTATGAATCTATGGGGCCCATGGGCGGCTCAGTCAGTTAAGCCTCTGACTCCTGATTTTGGTGCAGTTTGTGATCTCAGGGTCAGGTGATCAAGCCCTACATCGGGCTCCACACTTAGTGGGGAGTCTGCTTCTCTTCCTCTGCCCCCCGCTTGCTTGTGCATGCACACGCTATCTCTCAAATAAATAAATCTTTTTTTTAAAAGATTTATGCTATGAATCTAATATATGATCTCTAACAAAGCCCAATTATTTCAGCCTTATTATGCCACTGAAAGCTAATGAGCATGTCACAGAATAATGAACAAATCTGATTTCTTTATGTGCAAACATTTCCAAATCCTTTTAATAGCTGCTATTATAACAAGATGATTGGGCTGTCCTCCAGCAGAGACACTGAAAGGGAGGTTGGAAATCCCACAGGCAGGTTAAAATTCATTAATGAGAAGAGGACAATAATGCCAGTCTTTAAACAACCCACCACAGAAGCAAAAAGCGGTGATAAGAAGGAAACAAAGAATATAATCTGTGCTGATGGGACGTAAAGGGTATCACCTCACACACCATAGACGCAGGCTGCTCGGTGTGTATATGAGGCCCTTCAAAGGCTCAGCATTAAGGAAACTTGACTCCACAAAGCAGGGTAGGTCTTTTAAGACTTTGACAGGAGAGGAGCAGGTGGCGAATGGGAATGGAGAGAGCACGAGGACAGCAAAACCCTTTTTGGGTGTTTCTCAAACACTTATCTGCCTTCTACCATTTGCATTTGTCACGTCTAAGGCTGCTAAACTCTATCTTTGGAAGACTCATTTGTCATTTTTCACCAGATCCATTAGATGAAGAAATAGCCTATGTTTACACACAAACATTCTATATATACAGATAAAATATTTACATACAATACAGATCAATGCTCAAATACACTAAAATATAATATATATTTGTGCTTACATACATTATATACATATTATGTAGTCTTTGAACACATTGCTGTGGAAAGGGTACTCCATATATTCCAATGTGCCCCACAAAATGACGTGCTTCAAATGAGCCCATGTGAACTCATTTTTACCATGTCCATTTTAGGGACCTTTACAACGCACAGATACTGGAACAAAAGGACAGCTGATGAGCCTCCAGGGCAATGGAGCCAGGAAATCTAGAAAACATACTGTAACATTTACTATTTCTTAGGGCCGGAACACCTTGCTCTTAAAATGTGACTTTTTTATATTGTTATATAGAAAAGAATCAATATAATATACATCTTAGAGGCTGTTACAGGTTTGCCTGGGTAAAGTTTTCAGTGACATTACATCTCTGCCTTAAATTAAAAGTGATTTTTTTTGTCAAACTTAAAAAAATTAACAATGTTTGCCCAATATTTACCATGGAAAAACTACTGTGTTTCAGAATTGTCAATGCATTTCACACTTTTATTGCAAAATAAAACACAGATACAGGAAGCCACACAAAACAGACACATAGAAATATTATAAAGTGGACACCACCTGGGTCAAGAAACAGAAATTTTGGTAGCTAAACCCCTTCCATGTGCCCCATTCCCGTCAAAACCATAGTCGCTATTATCCCAACTGGCATAGTAATCACTTCCTTGTGCTTTTAGAAATGAGTTTTTCATTCAAATGTGCATCTCCAGACTTTCATTTAATCTTGCCCATTTTCAAAAGTGGGATATGCTTTTTAATCTACAGATTCTCTCGTCTTTCTTTTCCTTACAATTCATCGATCGAAATATCCAGGTTGCAGAGCTTCTCTCAGCCTAGATTTTGCTGACTGCATATTTATAATGCAGTTCAAAATGTTCCTCTGTCCTTTATATTTCTGCAAGTCAGCAAGTGCATCCAGAAGCTTGGTGAGAATTTGCTTCTCTTGCTTTGGCAAGTCTGGAGGTGGTGGTGTGCTGGTTCATCAGGAGGGCCAGACTAAGTTGTTTATCTCTTTTGATGTTAACAGCCAATATTGCTCAATGCCTACATCTGTTAACACTGGGGATTGCCCATGCTATTTCTTTTTCATTAATTAGTTGAAACTGTTTTTTTTCTTTTTAAGGATGCTTTCCCTCACCTCTTATTTGATTATCCAGTGGTATAATTCATACGATTCAAAGTGTCATATACTTGATTCTTTTTCCCTTTATTTTCCAGTTTTCTGGATAATGGTTCCCTAGAGCCCTTCCAAAGTGATCAGAATTTAAAAAAAATTATAAACTCATGGATTTAAACATATTTGATGAGTTCCATTCCACTGCCAATTATTATTGAAGTTCAAATTATCCTATCCTTGTCCAGCGAGAGTCTCTTCAAGTTCATTCCTGAGTCCTCTTGATATGACCACAGCAATCTCTAATGGCTTTCTTGCTATCTAGATTGACAAGATGCTCCAGGATCCTTTTGTCCATTTCCTGACGCTGACCTGGAATCAGCTATTTCTCCCAGAGCTCTGGTTCCTTTTAGTGGGGGGTATTGGTATTTCAAGACCACCATATGGGTACTGGGGATTCCCCTTGTTCCTGGGGCCATTGTATGTGTGCATGCATGTACTTATACATTTTTCCTGCTTCTCAGGGACAAAGAGGATGACAGAATTAGAACAGCCCATAATCATTTACTTCATGTACCCCATATTGAACCTATATCAGCATTGGAATTACAATTAACTATTGCCACCAATATGATTCCTGAAGACACTCTGCCTGTCCTTCCCACAGTACCTCCCCATTTTTTCACATGCTGTACTCTCCTTCTTTTAACCTGCATTTTGATTCTATAAGTTTATAACTCACAGTGGTCTTTATGTCACTGCCTTTCCAGTCATTTTGATTGTTTAAAGTTCCTTCTCCACTACATCCCACAGGAAGGCCTCATGGGAACAATATGCTGAGTTCTTACTTGTAACAGTTTGTCTCTGCTTTCATAGTTAAAAGATTTGGAAATAATACCTTCAGCTCACATTTCTTTCCCTATTACTCCTTTTTTTTTTCTTAACATAATGAGTTCCCCATGTAAAAAGTCTGAGGATGATCTAATTATTTTTCCCTTACAAGTCTTTCCTTTGGTTTAGATAGCTAAAGGATTTTTTTTTTCCTTTAAAGTCTAGTTTACTTACTATACTGTATCATTCTGGGTCACCATTCACATGTATGTGGTGTGCTCTCTCAATATATAGGTTTTTTAAAAATATTTTATTTATTTATTTGACAGAGATCACAAGTAGGCAGAGAGGCAGGCAGAGAGAGAAAGGGGGAAGCAGGCTACTTGCCGTGCAGAGAGCCCGATTCAGGACTCAATCCCAGGACCCTGGGATCATGACCTGAGCCGAAGGCAGAGGCTTAACCCACTGAGTCACCCAGGTGCCCCTCAATATATAGTTTTAAATAGTTATTTCAGAAGGTATTTTTGGCATTACAGTTTTTAGTAAATTTTTTGCTAAGACTTATTTATTTATTTTGGAGACAGAGAAAGTGGAGGGTAAGGAGAGTGCAGAGGGAGAGGGAGAGAGGCAAGTAGACTCCCTGCTGAGAGCAGAGCCCCACATGGAGCTTGATCCCATGACCCTGAGACTATGACCTGAGCCGAAACCAAGAGTTGGATGATAGTTAACTGACTGAGCCACCCAGGCGCCCCTAGTATTTTTGTTGTTGTTGTTCCCTTGCTTTATTTTTCTTCTTCAAGACTCCTATTATCCATAGTAAATCTTCTTTGCCTATTGCCAGTATCTGACACTTTCTCTTAAATCTTTTTTTTCATTTCTGTTTGCATTTTTAAGTTTTGTATTTTAAGCACGTTTTGAAACAGCACGCTTCAGTTTTGATCTCTTTTGCTGATGTCTTCCTGGCATGCTTTCACGGTCTGCAGGGAAACAGGCCTCCTCTGTCTTCTTCTGTTCCTCTCGTCACCTTATATGGTGTGGAATCTTGATACTTTTCTGATGCTCATTATGTAAAATGAGTTTTCCTGAACCTTTAGAAGGTGTAGAAGAAAGTCTGACTGACTTGACAGAACTCCCTCTTGGGTTGCTTCTGTGATGTATTCAAAGCCACGGCACACAGCTTTCCCAGAGGTCTTGCAACTCTCCCCTTTCTCTGCTTCTCTTTCCTTCGTGTCTCCTGTCATTGTCCTGCTCAATTTTGACTCCATGGGGAGTCAGATGGGTCCCCTGACCTGGAGGGAGCTTTGGTGGTTGGTTTCAAACATTTACGTGGCCCAGACTGGCCCCACTCCTTTCAGAATCCACCCAGAAGCCCCTGCACTCAGCTGGTACTAAATCAGGTAAAGCCTCCAACAGGCCCCCATGCGTTCCTGTTCACTATTCATGTGTGTCGCATCCCCTGTTGTTCCTTCCCTGCTCCTATCTCTTGTACAAACATGGATATGACGTAAGCCTGGTGACCCTTAGACCACCGCCTGCTTGTATTAGGGACCCTGTATTTAGGGACATCTTCTCACAGTTTTGAGGTAAATGCCTACGGGTATTTGCTTTTGCTACCTGGTTGTTCAATTTTATGTGAGACTCAGAGTTTAAAACTATGTTGTTGCTGTCTTCTTCCCAGAACCAACTGGGCACAGCTGTATTTTTAGAGGCGGGGGAGGGGCAGAGGGAGAGAGAATCTTAAGCAGGCTCCATGCCCAGGGCGGCGGAGTCTGACGCAGGGCTGGATCTCAGGATCTTGAGATCATGATCTGAGTCAAAATCAGGAGTCAGACACTTAACCGAGTCACCCAGGTGCTCCTATGTAAAGCTATTTTTTTTTTAAGTTTTTATTTATTTATTGGACAGACAGAGATCACAAGTAGGCAGAGAGGCAGGCAGAGAGAGAGGAGGAACAGTCTCCCTGCTGAGCAGAGAGCCTGATGCGGGGCTCGATCCCAGGACCCTGGGATCATGACCCGAGCTGAAGGCAGCCGCTTAACCAACTGAGCCACCCAGGCGCCCCTGTAAAGCTATTTTTCAAAGAATATTTTTCATCTACCTCCAAAGCTGATCCCTAAATTTGACACATCACTGCCTGTGTGGCTATCCCGTCCCTGCTGCCGAGGCAGAGATCCTGTCACGACAGCTCTGCCCATCCAGGGCTGCTCTGGGAGAAAGTCTTCTCCAGCTAGATTCCCGCTTCTACTCGGTCAGGACTTGCTGTCCTCCGAGACAGCTGCGCACTGCAGATGTCCAGCTGTGGTAGCTGTTCAGTGATTCAGAGACTTGGGGGATGTAGGCAGAAGGTGGTGGAGCCCTTCGTGTTGTGGTTCACCTGCACCTGGCTGATGAGGCTGGGCCTCCAGAGCAGCCACAGTCCAAGCAGAGTTAGGAAAATCAGCTATTCTTTTATTGTAGTGGGTGGGAGATGGCTAGTAGATCAGTTAGATTTGGGTCACGGGGCATAGTGGACAAGGCAGTCTTTCCAGAGAGCTGCCCAAGGACCTTACCCCGCTATCTGAGCAGGGTGCCTTCACCATTCTTGCCTAATGGGAGTCGTATGTTTCCTATTTTCTCCCTTTGGCAGGAGACTCCCATGGGGGTCATGTGTTTCCTATTTTCTCCCTTTCTGAGTTTTTATTTTCCTTTGCAACCATTGTATATAGGGAGCAGACAGGTAGTTTTTTTGTATACAGGTCAGTAGATTATGAGAAGCCTCATCTGGACCCGATAAAGATGGCTGCACAGAACCTAGAGATGGTGGGCACTGGGGGAAGGAGTGGGTTCTGCGGATAGCACAGGAGTAGGCAGGGATACCTGGGTGGCTTATTGAGTAGACTGTGACAGATAACAGCATTTAGATTCCCCAATATCTACCTGAACTCCCCTTCTAGTGTGTGGGGGCTGAAAAGTGAAAAAAAAAAAAATCCCAGACTCCCTTGCAATTTGGGTTCAAAATGTGGTTTAGGTTCTACTCAGCACTTGTACTCATGGGAGGCTTTGATTTAAAACCGAGTCCTATGGAAAGAAGTGAGCTATTGGGTATCAGTTCAACAGGCGGCCGCAAAGGCAACTCGTTCTTGAGCTGGCTGCGGGGACGGCGGCTTCCTGGTGAGAGCTGAGGTGGCTGGTGTGGCGCCCAGCAGCTACCTGGGACAGCTTCCTGCTCAGGGCAAATGCAGAAGCCACTCTGAGGGGAGTTGTTCCTTAAAAGCTCAGTCTAGAGTTTTTTCTTCACCCCTCCAGAAATTCTGAAAGTCACTTCAAACCCTATTACAAATCACTTCTGGTTTACTCTACGTGGAATGGATTATGTTTTCGCAACTGATCTCTGACCAGCAGAATAGCTTTTTGTTGCAGAACAAAAACGAAACAGCTCTGGCTTTCCCTTGCTTTACCAAGGGGCAGGCAGGCAGCCTTTCCAGGTGAGCGTTGTTCTGAGATGGTCCTGGCGGGAAGGGGATACTTCCAACACTCGGGCATGGGTATGGTTGCTGCCCAAGGGGACAGAAGGGACAGTGTGCCACCAGCACACCGATGAGCAGCAATGCTGGTACTTTCTATGTTTCGGCCATACCCATTAACATTTTTATTTGTCCATGTACAGCACAATGACACTGCACATTCTCTCAGAGAATTATCAAATAAAAATGTCATTTGGGTTTTTAAAAGAGTGTTTGGGTTCAGAGAAATGAAGCAGGATGATTCTCAGATCTAAACTATGTAAAAGCCAATTTAGGATGCAATTTATAAACTGTATGGTTTCCCTCCCATTTAGAGGACACATTATCGATCTTAGTACAAAAAGAAATGCAGTTTCCCTCTATTTCAGCCCTGTTTTATGACAAACACCAGACGATCAGCAGTGATATTTGGCTGCATTGTTCCGCAGGCTCTGAGTTTAACATTTCAGCTACTGTATAATGAGAGCACACTTGGCTTTGCACCACAGGCTACAGGGGCTGTTCTCCTGCATAGCACTAGGACTGTCCTGCCACCAAAGGATAGGGTGCACATCAATCTGTAACAGCTTTGTTCAGGGCAAAGAACATAAATGCACCTCTCAGAGTCAGCCCTTCCCTGCCTGTATGCAGGCCCGAACTCTGCCCCGGGGCAACCGGTCATCCATCAGGCATGACACAGTGACCTCTGGGAACAATCTGTCCTTTTGGTCCTCAAATTTCCTGGAACAGCAGTGGCAGTTTATTTTTCTAATAAACTTTTTATTTTAGAACCTCTTGAGACTTGGAGAATCATTGCGCAGAGTCAAGAGAGTTCGCAGACAGCCACACCTAGTTTCCTTGATCATTCACATCTTCCGTGAGTCTGGGACATCTGTTGCCATTAATGAACTGATATCGACACATTATTATTAGCTGAAGTCCAGACGTGTCCTTTTCCTGGTCCAGGGTCCCATTCAAGATCCATTACATTTTTAGTCATGTCACTTTGGTTTCTTCTTGGGGGTGACAGTTGATTTTCCTTGTCTTTGATGGCCTTGATAGTTCTAAAGAGTACTTAGCCTACCTCTTTTCAGAGCCGTCCCTCACTTTACTAACAAGGAGAATCAGAGAAAATGGTCCTTTGGAAGGAGGTATCAGTGGATCATGAGCCTTCAAAACAAAACCTAATAGTCCTGAGATTCCCAAAAGACTCCTATGGCTTTGTCTCTGTCAATGTTCACCTGTGATGGAATGCTGGGTGCGCTTCCCAGTGGACACATGGACAGCTGCTCAGAGAACTCCTACAGAGCAGAGACTCCCCAACCTGGCTGATCATTACATTCAATTGGAGAATTTCAGAGAACACAGATTCCCAGCTCTAGCCCAGATGTACTGAATCAGAATCTCGACCAATAGGGTCTTAACTTCTGTATTTTGTATATCTTTAAAAAAATAATGCTAATTATGGCTTTGATATAGAAAATTATAAAGCAAGGCCCACAGTCTGTTAGTATTATTAATGTACATAAAAGTATATATGTAGAAAATTTAAAGAGTAACCAAAAGTCCAAAAATGAAAAGTGAATGCTTCCCTATAATCTATTTAACCATTTTCTAGGGACGTTTTGCTTGTTCCATTTTTATTGTTGTCTCTTGTTTGCTTTGGTATTTGTATTACAACAAGTTTCCCAAGATATTCTGGGGTCATTAGAAATTTGGAACCTAGCACTACAGAAGAAATTCACAACTCATCTATGGAGGGAGAGAATGGCCCTTTCAGAATGACACCCTTTATAAAATCATAAAGCCCTCCTCTTCCCCTTCCTCCCGTGAACGAGTCAGCTCTAAAGCCATTGGATGGGGCAGAGCAAGGAGAAGCATCCTGTAACAGCCTGTAGGTGTTTGAGTCCAAGTGGGGTAAGAGGGCATCCACATTGGGAGGGAAGGCTCAAAGTGGGGAATCAGAGCCCAAGCAGGGTAAGGAGGGCATCTCTACAGAGGACAGGTTGAGGGGTTAAGGCCTGAGTGGGTGAGGAGGGTATCCACGTGTAGGGCCAGCCTGAGGTGGTATGTCAGGACCTGAGCAGGGAGAGGAAGGTATTCGTTTCCATGGGGAGGGGTGGCCTGAGGCCCAAGGGGTTGAGGAGGCCATTCATGAGGGTGGGTACCACTGCAATGGAAGTCGGAGCCCAAATGGAGGGTGTTTGTATGGGGTAAGGAGGGTGTCTGTAATGGTAATAGGAGACTGATCATATCAGAGGGATAAATCATATAAATAATTAGGGTAACAGAAGCCAAGTTTCTCACTGTTGAAGAAAGGGGTTCCTAATATGGAGAGAGAGAGAAGGACAGAGACCCTGGATACCCTACAATTAGAGGTATCAATATGAACTCAGAGATTTAAATATCTGTATATTTAAATTTACTATATTTATAAATATATACACTTGTATTATGTAATATATAAAACATGTGTACTACATACTTATATATACATATATGTATATTTGTGCACAAATCTGTATTTACACATATGTCTATACATATTTACATGGATACATATGCAAATGTGCGCATGTCTTTTGAGTGGGTCTGGTAGCAGCAACAGCTTAATAGCAACAGACACACCCAATGCCCAGACCCTGCCTTTTAAACCATTTTCCACTAAAAAGAACCAGGGATCCTTGGAGAAATGACTGATCTCAGGGCTGGGGCAGGCAAAGAACATGATGAGCTTAGAACATCTTGTGCCAGAAATCAAGGGAAGTGTTCAAAGAATGATGAGGACATGTCCAAAGAACATAGGAGCCAGGTTAAAGGGGCTCAGGTAAAACTTGGGACAATTTGAGCATCAAAATAAATAAGGACAGTAACAGATTACACCCTATTTAATAAAATAGGAAGCCAAGACCTCATACTGAGAAAAATAACCGAAAAAGTGGTAAGTTTGATAAAGAACAGGATATTTACAGAATTTCAAAGTATCTCCCACAAAATATTCATCAATTAAAAGAAAAAAAGATCAGCTTCATAGGGTAAAAGCCCGGGTGATACCACTTTTAACCAAGGAATGGAAATAAAGATCCTTAGAAATGGGGCAAATTGAAATTGTGTGCCACCTGATAGGATGCAATGGAAAGAGCCCACCATCACTTTTGTGATACTCCAGCATGTACTGATTTGTACCCTCAGTCAATAAACATTTACTAAGTCCTAGTTTCTGGGGGGTCAGATGATTGTTGAAGTCAAATAGTCAGCTAGGGGGACAGTCAACTCAAGGTTTAACTGGGGCTGGAGAATATACTTCCAAGCTCACTCAACATTGTTGGGAGACCTCCAGGCTGTTGGGTAGATGCTTCAGTGGCCATGCAGGCCTATGCTTAGGGCTGCTCATGACATGGAGGCTTGCTTCACACAGAGCACGTGATCCAAGAGCATGTCATAACTTAATCACTTGTGCTATATGCTCTGGGTCACAAAGATCAAGTCCGGTTGATCTTTGGGGTGGGGATAACAGGAAGATGGGACCAACATAAGGGTAAGGATAACAGGAGGTGGGGCCAGTTTGAGGGTTGACTATCACACTGCCAAACATTCATAACCTGAAGATAATCAGGACAAACCCAAATCTTTGGTTATTCTACAAAATAACTGGCCTGTATCCATCAAAGTGTCAAGGTCATGAAAATCAAGGAAGAATGGGGAAGTGTTCCAGAGTGAGAGAGACTAAGGCAACATGACAACTAAATGCAGTGTGAGATGGAAAACAAGGTCATTTTGGGATTAAGGACATTACTGGGACAACTGGCAAAAACTTGAATGGGACCAGGGAATTAGTTGGTAGCAATGTATTGATGTTCATTTCCTGATTTTACTAGATTGTAAATTGTGATTTTGTTGGAGAATGTTCTTATTTATAGAAAATATCCACTCGAATGCTAGAGAGAGAGAGAAAACATCAGGCCTGAAACTTACTCTCAAATGGTTTGGGATATTCTTCTGTAATTGCAACTTTTAGGTAAGTTTGAGATTGTTTTCATATTAAAAATGTATATAAATTGTAAAGACCTATGACAGAAATTTAAGTGTCTAAGGGAGAAAATTCTAAGTCTACTATAGGTGGAATTACACGATGGTAATTTTTATGGGTCAAAAATTGTGGGTGAATATTGCTAATTTCATATGGTTCAACGTAATACAAGAATAGCCCAATAAACTAATCAATATCAAAGATAATGAAACTATGGATTTCAATAAAAATATAAAACACAATGCCCTTTCGAGGATCTCTCCTGCAATCACCTCTCTTTTTCCAGCATCCCTGATATCTGCCTCTCTGTAGACCCCCTTCCATCAGTACACAAAGAAGCTGCTGGAATAAGCTGATCTAAGAAACAATCCCTTGATTTCACATTCCCCTCCAGATATGTTCCTATTTCTGTGTACTCCTTCACAGCATTTTTTGAAAGAATGGTTTCTATTCCCCATGTCCTCTTACGCACTCCCCATTTTTCTCTAAACTCACTCTAAGTGGGTTTGCAAAGCTACCACCCAAAAACATTTGCTCATCAAGGCCATCAATAACTTTCCTGCTGATTTTTCTGTCTTCAACACGGCTGCCCACTCCCTCCTTCTCAAGACATTTTCTTCTCTTGGCTTCTGTGAAACCACATTTCTCTTGAGTTTCCTTTTTTTCCTCTTTGCCTTGCCCCCTACAATTCACCCTCCAAAAAAGAAAGCACAGTCATCTTTTACAGGTGTGAACTGGAGCACGCCCCTCTACTGAAAACCTTGCAATGGCTTCCCAATGGATAGAGGAACGCTAAGCTCTTGTGAGAGCTCCTGTGAGATCTGGCCCCTACCCATGCCCACTCCCTCCCATACACATCCTTCTGGCCTCTCACTCAGCCTTCTGCCTGCTTCTCAAACCTGCCAAGCTTGTTCCTACTCTGCTCTCCCATGCATGACCTCTCTGCTTCAAACATTCTTCCCCAGTCATCCCAGGGCAGATGCCTCGTCTGCATTCCAGTCTCCGCTCATGGGTTGATTCCTCCAAGAGACCTGCTCTCCAAACCTAATCTAAAACAGATCCCCACCCTTAGCTGCTCCAATCTTTCTCTCCCATCATGCTGGCTTGTGTTTTTCAGAGCATACATCCTAACAGGAAATGGTCTTACTTATTCATTTATTCTTTCAGTGCCTGTCTGTCAACCCAGAACACAAGTGCCCGAGTGTCTTGCCAGTCTTGTTCTTTATCTCCAGTGTTTAGAACAGTGCCTAACACATAGTAGGTGCTCAATAAATATTTGGTGAGTAAATGAATCACCTGCTTCCTGTTTCAAACTGCTACTGATCTCAAGCCATCACAGGTCTCACAGATATGATAATTACAGAATCTAAGAGATGACCTTCCTTCCAAGTCACCTTGTCCACACTCAGATCAAATGAAGAACCTCTTCACAACATGGTTGGCAGAAGGTTATCCAGCCTCTTCCTGAGAGCTCTCAGTGATGGCAGAACTCAACGACTTCTCATAGTGGACTGTTTCCAGGTCGTTGCTGAGAGCTCAGTGTGTTGGAAAGATTCTCTCTGCAGTGACCCTAGATCTTCTTCCTTCTACATTGCACTTATATTAGTCCCTAAAGCAACTTAAAAAAGCTCTGCTTCACCTGACAGTGACTCAAATATCACTTGAGGGAGTGATCACGTGACTCCGAATCCTCTTCTCCCAGATAAATACTCGCAGCTATCTCAACACTTCATGTGACATGAAAAATGGACCCACACAGCATCTGAGAAAGACCTGCAAAATTTTAGCAACTTGGTTTAAAAAGTAAAACCTTTCTGACATCTTATCTGAAAAATAAAACGTAAGAGTGCCCTGGAGTATTCCGAGAACACAGTCTCATTTCTCATGACTGTCCTTCTGTTCTCTGCACGCCTGCTCCCCGCCTCACAGCCGTCCCAAGACTGAGGGAACCTCAGCGATCACAGCCAGCTGGGCCCAGGGGCAGCTTCTCTGAGACAAAGACCCATCTCTGTCAAAATATGACTGTGGCTCTATGTTCCCATTTCTGGATAGATTTTACATCTTAATAAGAGGAGAGAGAATTCTCGTGATGTCACTATCCGCTAATGAGCTTTTGCAGCACGGGCTCTTTGCCCAGGGCATTAAACAATTTATTCTATGAAAAAAAAAAAACAACAGTTTGGATCTGACTCCCCTTGGGGCTCTCATTGTGTGTGTAGTGCGGGAGGAAGAGCAGATGGTTGTGGCTAAACAGGCAACAGTCTGGTGTATGTCTCACCCTGTGACTTCCGTCACAGAGCAAGCACTATAAATACCACTGAATGAAAGAGTGGGGGAGTGAATGAAGGAACCAGTGAACCAGAGGGTCACAGAACTAGTGCACTAGTCCGAGCCCTCCTTTGACAGATGAGGAGGTAAGGCCGTGACAGGGGATTCAGAGCCCAGGAGTGCCAGATGTGGGACCAGACTCCAGGGCTCCTGGTTCTCAGGCTTAGAACACTTTCCAGTTTTGCGCGGCCTCTCTTACTGGGCATCTGTGCAAGTAGATTTCCAGTTAACTGAACAGGCCCAAAGGATTTTGTTTTGTTTTGTTTTGAATAACTAAGTCATTATAGATGACTTCCTCATATCTGGCTCCCCCAAAAATGATTATTTTAATCAACAACCTACAACCCTTGGCAGTGACACAGTTAAGGACTAGATGTGACCCAATCCTGACCACTGAGGCATGAGGAAAAGTCTGCTCAGCGGGTTTGGGAGCTCCCTGCTGCTAAGGAGGAAATACAGGGGAAACTTCCCTCTTCTCACTTTAGCACTACTGTGTCTGACGATGGATGGCACCGGGACAAAGTCATCTTGCTGCCACTTTGAGGATGAGGTGACACTGAGGAAGGGAGAGTAGAGAGATGGAAAGAAACTGGTGCTTCTCCTCAACCAATCAAGTCTGGGGTCTGCCCTATCTGTGACCCTTCAGTGACATGAAATTTTAAATCACCTTATCATTTAAACCAGCTGAGTTAGGTGTTCTGTTATTTGGACCTGAAAGTATCCTAAGAGGTTCAAGTAATTTTTTGATGGAAACATTTAAAAAGAAAAGATTTGCTTCTTTGATTTCTGAAACAATAAAAAAACCCAAAAAAAAAACAGAAAATAAACATTTCTTCAGCCAGTCAGGGATCTCATTCTGTTGGCAAGGACTGAGCAAGGCTGTTACATAGAAATGCTCTGTTTGCCTCGGTGCTGCATTCTGACATAAATGGTCAAACATTCTAAGTCATTAGGGTCTCAAACTTTTTCGTCTCAGGACCACTTTACGCGCTTTTATTTTTTTTTTTTTAAGATTTATTTGACAGACATCACAAGTAGGCAGAGAGGCAGGCAGAGAGAGAGGAGGAAGCAGGCTCCCTGCTGAGCAGAAAGCCCGATTCGGGGTTCGATCCCAGGACTCTGGGATCATGACCCAAGCCAAAGGCAGAGGCCATAACCCACTGAACCACCCAGGCACCCACCACTTTACGCTCTTAAAAGCATTCCTGAGGACCCCAATGGCTGGTTTATATGGGTTACATCTACTGATATTTACCATATGAAAAATTAAAACTAAGAAATTAAAAAATATTTACTCGTTTAAAAATAACAATAGTAAACCCAGTAAATGTGAACATAATACATTTTTTAAAGATTTTATTTATTTATTTGACAGACAGAGGTCACAAGTAGGCAGAAAGGCAGACAGAGAGAGAGGAAGGGAAGCAGGCTCCCTGCTAAGCAGAGAACCTGATGCGGGGCTCGAGCCCAAGACCCTGGGATCATGACCTGAGCTGAAGGCAGAAGTTTTAACCCAGTGAGCCACCCAGGAGCCCCAACATAATATGTTTTAATGAAAAATAAATACATTTTCCAAAACAAAAGAAAATTAGTGACAAAGAAGTAATGTTTGGCATGTTCACAATCTCTTTAATGTCTTCATACAAGACAACTGAATTCTTAAATCTGTGTCTGGCTGAATCTGTCATGATATTTTGTTCTGGTTGACATATATGAAGAAACTCTGTATCAAGACACAGATGTAGTGAAAAGAAGGGGCACATGCACCCTAATGTTTATAGCAGCAATGTCCACAACAGCCAAACTGTGGAAAGAGCCCAGGTGCCCTTCAACAGATGAATGGATAAAGAAAATGTGGTCCATACATACGACCGAATACTACTCAGCCATCAGAAGGGATGGTACCTTCCATTTGCACTGACATGGATGGAACTGGAGGGGACCATGCTAACTGAAGTAAGTCAAGCAGAGAAAGACAATTATCACATGGTTTCACTCATATGTGGATCATAAGCAATAGCACAGAGGACCATAGGGGAAGGGGGGGAAATCCAAAGGGGGAGAAATCAGAGAGGGAGACAGACCATGAGAGACTGGACTGTGGGAACCAAACTGAGGGTTATAGAAGGGAAGGGGGGAGGAGGGATGGGGTAACCAGGTGATGGGTATAAAGGAGGGCACATGTTGTGATGAGCACTGGGTGTTATATGCAACTAATGAATCACTGAACACTATATCAAAAACGAACTATGTACTATATGCTGGCTAACTGAACACAGTTTAAAAAAAAAGGAAAGAAACTCTGACATCACAGAGATGTGGTTAGAAAATGAAGGAGTATTTTATTTTATTTTTATTTTTTTTAAAGATTTTATTTATTTATTTGACAGGCAGAGATCACAAGCAGGCAGAGAGGCAGGCAGAGAGAGAGAGAGAGAGAGAGAGGGAGGGAAGCAGGCTCCCTGCTGAGCAGAGAGCCTGATGCGGGGCTCGATCCCAGGACCCTGAGATCATGACCGAAGCTGAAGGCAGAGGCTTTAACCAACTGAGCCACCCAGGCGCCCCTGAAGGAGTATTTTAATAATCATTCCAGATAATTGTGAACATTCTTCTTTGATACTGCACTAAAACTTAACAAGTTTTTTTTTTTTAAGATTTTATTTATTTGCTAGAAAGAGAGAGAGAGAGTGTGTGCACATGTGCAAGCACACAGATGGGAGAGAGGGGCAGGGAGAGAGGGAGAAGCAGACTTCTCGCTGAGCAGCGAGTCTGACACGGGGTTGGAGCCCGACATGGGGCTCGATCCCAAGACCTGGAGATTCTGACCTGAGACCAAGTCAGACACTTAACCAACTGAGCCACCCAGGTGCCCCTTGACAAGTTTCTTGAAGGCTAGTTGCAGTGGAGATGAACAACACAATATCAACATTAACAAAAGTTTGGAAGAAGCTGATTCCAACCCTTAAGGATGACTCTGAGGGACTCGGTGGGGGAAGTAACTGCAGATGTGGTAGGAACAGCAAGAGGTCTGCAATTAGAGGTGGTGCCTGCATGTGGGCCTGCACTGCTGCCATCTCATGAGAAAAGGTTACTCTCATGAGGAGTTGCTTCTGGTGGCTGAGCAAAGACAGTGACTTCCTGAGATGGAATCTACTCCTGGTGCAGATGCTGTCAAGACTGCTGCAATGCCAACAAAAGATTCAGAATATGACAGAAACTTAACTGATAAAGCAGCATCAGGATCTGAGAGGTCTGACTCCAATTCCGGAAGTTCTACTGTGGGTAAAATGCTATCCAACAGCATCTCATGCTACAGAGAAATCATTCATGAGAGGAAGAGTCCACTGATGTGGCAAAAATTCTTGGTTGTCTTATTTTAAGAAATTGCCGGAGCCACCCTAGCCTTCAGCAACCATATCATGATCAGTCAGCAGCCATCAACATCCAGACAAGACCCTCCACCAGGATGCCTGGGTGGCTCAGTTGGTTAAGCGACTGCCTTCGGCTCAAGTCATGATCCTGGAGTCCTGGGATCGAGTCCTGCATCGGGCTCCCTGCTCGGCAGGCAGTCTGCTTCTCCCTCTGACCCTCCTACTACTCATGCTCTCTCTCTCTCAAATAAATAAAATCTTTTAAAAAAAATTTTTTTTAAAAAAAGACCCTCCACCAGCAAAAAGATTATGACTACTAAAAGGTTAGCATTTTTTAGCAATAAAGTATTTTTAAGTTAAGGTCTGTACGTTATTTTTGTAGACACGATGCTATTGCACACTTGATAGACTATACTGTGTAAACATAATTTTTATATGCACTAGGAAATGCAAAATTCATTTGAATTGCTTCATTGCAGTATTTGTTTTATTGAAGTAGTCTGGAACCAAATGCATAATATATCTGAGGTATGCTAGCAACTTTATTTAGAGTTCCCAAAAAGATACCTAAAATTACATTTTGCTCTTGTTCTATTATACATTTACTGATTTTTCTGAGATTATCAGAATGTTTTTCCTAGCTCTATTCTATTGTTAAAAATAAATGTATCTAACATATTAACTATAGTCAATTTACTTTCCTGCTTCCTAACCAAATCATAAAGGAACTATCAATTTAATCATTCATCTTTTGAAATAAGCCTCAAAGTTTTATTTTTAAGGAAATATTATTTTGATGTACGGTGCTGGTTGACTTTAAGTAACAGATTTCTAACACAATTATACATAGTAAAACAAAATGGTTAAGAAAGTCAAGATAGTCTCAATCCCTTTTTACTTCTGGAGGACAGGATACATCTTATTCAGATATTCTGGGGCTTAATTATTGTTTTGGTGACATCACACATACAAAGTAGAAACCATGACCCCTTTCTAATGGATATAAACCATCTTAGAGTTTTTTACAAGCTAATGGAAAGGGGTGTGAGAGAAAAGATTTTTAAAAATGGAAAAATTTTCATTCTTTTCAACTGAGATCAAACTGCCATAATTTTTTTAATCATAAGATTCTAAGAGTGAGGTAAATATAAAAACAAAGCAAAACTTTTAGAGCTTCATGTATTTGAAAACAACAGGCAAATGGAAATCAGGAAGTCATGGTTCTATTCTAGACATGCTGATAGGATTCTAAGAGCTAGTTATATATGGGGAAGGAATTCTTTTGAAGAATTCTTTTGAAGAGCTTCAGCAATTTGGTAGCAGCAGGCAGCTAAAAATCAGAAAAGCATGGCTCAAGATGGTGACATAGGTCATTCCCGACTTCAGTCCCCTTTGCAAGACCAACTGGCAAATATGCATAAGGATGATAATGTGAAAATCTCAGAACCCAGGGATGAGGCTGAAGCACCGCCTGAAAAACAAAGACTGAGAAGGATAACCTTAGAAGGGTTAAGAGGAGTGGCTATACTCTGACCACATTGCCCCCTTCCAGGCCTGCACAGTGCCATACCAAGAGGGGTTCCAAGGACCAACGGTTTCTACAGTGGGAGGAAAAAAGAGCCCAAAGTGGACATCTAGTTCCCCCAGCACTGCAGGGTCCTTCCCAGGAGGCACATCTGGATGTTGCCTCACAGGGATCACAGGAACCCTGCAGGGCTTCACCACCGAGAATCAGAAGCAGAGAAGGTAGGCAGGGTTTACAGTAACCGGTGCTCAATTTTGGCAGACCACATTTCTCTTTGCACCTGTGCCCCAGCAGAGATCCTAGGCAGTGGCTGTGCTTATTTGCAGAGCCAACCTGGTGGCCCCTTGTGGCCAGGGGTCTGGTGGGCAATGGAAATTAAAGAATGCTAATTAATATCACAAAAACATATGAATGTGTAATACTCACTGGTAATAGTAAATATATAATCAAAGTCAAATTCTTTAATACTGTATTGGTGGTGTGTAAGTCATTTGCAACTCTAGTTTAAAGGTTAAAAAATAAATGTGTCTAAAAAGCTTAATTACAAGAATTTGTTATTGGATAGATAATATAAAAAAGTTATAAACTGTAACATCAGTAACTAAATGCAAAGGGGAAGAGATGTTAAAGTATAAAGTTTCCATATGCCATTGAAGTTGTTGTTATCATTTTAAAATAGATAACAAATGGAGTTAAAGCATACTACTACAAAAAGTCATCAGATCACAAAGGAAGACAGCAAGAGAAGAAGCAAGGAACAAAGAAGGTACAAAACAGAAAGCAATGAACAAAATGGCAAAAGCAAGTCTTTACCTATCATTAATTACTTTAAACATAACTGGATTAAATTCTCCCATCAAAAGACTAGAGTAGCTAAATGGATAAAACACAAGATCCAGCAATATGCTGCCTATAAAAAACTCACTTTAGTTTCAAGGATACATATAGACTGAGAGTGAAGGGATGGAAAAAGATATTTTAAATAATTTATAACCAAAAAAGCAGCAGCGGCTTTAAGTTAAAAATGGTCAAAAGAGACAAAGAAAGTAATTATATAATTGTAAAGGGGATCAATTTACCATAAAGATGTAAGAATTGAAACTATTTATTCACCCAACATTGAAGCATGTAACTATATAACTAAACTAAAAGGAGAGATAAACAGCAACACAATAATAGCTGGGATCTACTGAACATAAAATAATAATAATAATGCACAATAAAATACATAGGAATAAATCTAATCAAGGAGGTAAAAGATCTAAACAATGAAAAGTGTAAAACATTGATAAAAGAAATTGATGACAAATAAGTGGAAAGATATCCCATGTTCATGGACTATAAAAAATCAAGGCTGTTAAAAAGTCCATACTACCCAAAGTAATCTCTAGATTCAATATAATCCCTATCAAGATTCCAATAGCATTTTTATTATTTTTTTTTCTTATAGAAAGAGAAAAAACAATCCTAAAATTTACATGGAACCACAAAAGACCCGCATAGCCAAAGCAATCCTGAGAAAGAAGGGCAAAGCTGAAGGCATCAGGCTTCCTAATTTCAAACTTCTTTACAAAGCTACAGTAATCAAAACAGTATGGCATTGGCATAAGAACAGAGAGCTAGACCAAAAGAATTGTACTGAAAGCCCAGAAATAATTCATGCATATACAATCAACTAATATTTGACAATGGAGCTAAGAACACTCTGTGAAGAAGACAATCTCTTCAATAAATGGTGCTGGAAAAGCTGGATATTCACATGCAAAAGAATGAAATTGGACCCCTACCTTATGCTGCAGACAAAAATTAACTCAAAATGGATTAAAGACCTCAATGTAAGACCTGAAACCATAAAACTCCTAGAAGGAAACAGGAGAAAATTTCCTTGACATTGGCCTTGGCAATGATTTTATGGATATGACACCAAAAGCATAAGCAACAAAAGCAAAAATCAATACGTGGAACTACATCAAACTAAAAAGCTTCTACATAGCAAAAGGAATGATCAACAAAATGAAAAGGTGACTTACAGAATGGAAGAAAAGATTTGCAAACCACGCATCTGATAAGGGATTAACATCCAAAATATATAAGAACTCATGTAACAAAAAGTAAAAAAATAATAATTAAAAAAATAATAATAATAATAACCCAAACAACCCAATTTGAAAATGGGCAATGGGCCTGAATAGACATATTTCCAAAGAAGACACACAAAATGGCCAACAGGAACACAAAAGGATGCTCAATATCACTAATCATCGGGGAAATGCAAATCAAGACCACAATGAGATATCACCTCATATCTATTAGAAGAGCTTTTATCAAAAACACAAAACAAAACAACAACAACAACAAAATAAGAAATAACAAGTGTTGGTGAGGGTGTGAAGAAAATGGAGCCATCTTATACTGTTGGTGGGAATGTAAATTGGTGCAACCATTATGGAGAACAGTATGGAGGTTCCTCAAAAAATTAAAAACAGAAATACCATATGATCCAGCAATTTCGCTTCTGGGTATAAATCCAAAGGAAAGGAAATACCTATCTTGAAGATTTATCTGCACCCCTATCTATGTTCACTGCAGCATTATTTACAATAGGCAAGGCATGGAAACAACCTAAATGGCTACCCATGGATGAATAAAGAAAATGTGAGATGAATATATTTATGAAATGTGTGTGTGTGTGTGTGTGTGTGTGTGTGTAATGGAATATTATTCAACCATTAAAAAAAAGAAATTCTGTCAATTGTGACAAAATGAATGAAACTTGAGGGCATTATGCTAATTGAAATAAATCAGACATAGAAAGACAAAATCTGTATGATCTCGCCTTTTATGTGGAATGTAAAAGATCTGAACTTATAGAAACAGAACAGATTGGTGGTTGACAGATGCAGAAGGCAGGGGATAGCAAAATGGGTGAAGGCAGTCAAAAGCTACAAACTTCCAGTTATACACTGTATTATATATTTGAAAGTTGCTAAGAGAGTAGATTTTTAAAAATTCTTACCATACACACACACACACACACACACACACACAAATTGTAACTATGAGGGGTGATGGATGGGATAATTAACCTTATTGTGGTAATCACTTTATAATAGATACATATATCAAATCATTACCTTGTATACCTTAAACTTATTCAATGTTGCACGTAAATTATATCTCAATACAGCTGAACTGAAATAAATGAAAAAAGAAAATCCTGGCCCTATTTTAGCTTGTTCTCCTAATAGAATGTATAAGTTAACTATAAGGACAGCAATATTTCTCAATTGAGAAACTGATAAGATATCTGACAAGAAATTTGAGTTACTACCTCTAAAACTGAAAATGAGCTATGGGTGATCCTTGAACAACATGGGTTTGAATGGTGCAGGTCCACTTATGGAGGTTTCTTTTGTGTTTTTAAAAATATAGTATAGTACTATACATATATTTTCTTTTCCTATGATTTTCTTAACAACTTCTTTTCTCCAGCTTACTTTATTGTAAGAATATAATATATAATGTATAAAACACACAAAATATGTTTACTTGACTTTATGTTCTTAGTAAGGCTTCCAGTCAACAGTAGAATATTAGTAGTTAAGCTCTGGGACAGTCTGCAGTTAAACACAGATTTCAGACTGTGCAAGGTAGGCAGTGTTGGCCCCCACACCCCCCATGTTGTTCAAGGGTCAAGTGTATAGTCCAAAGCTTACAAATAGTTGTCATCTGTCTAACCATTTGCTTCCATTGGTTAACCCTGGTACTTCTCCCTCCCAATTATTCCATGATATTCCTAAAAGAGATTTAAAAAAACTATTAAATATTGACTAGTACTCATTCATAATTTATTTAATGCTTTTAGGGCCTGGGGATACAAAAGCAGATAAGCTCTGCCCTCAAGGAACTCATAGTCTTTTTATTTATTTATTTACCTTTAAATTGCTTTCTTTTTCCTTTGATGATTTTATTTTTAGGCACTTTCTACACCCAAAGTGGGCCTCGAACTCACAACCCCAACACCAAGAGTCAAATGCTTCACCAACTGAGCCAGCCAGTCATCCCTAGATTAGCTTTAGATGAAAAATATTAGGGGCACCTGGGTGGTGCAGTCAGTTAAGCATCTGACTTTGTTTTTGGCTCAGGTTGTGATCTCAGGGTTGTGAGACTGAGCCCCGTGTCTGACTCCCTGCTCAGCGCAGTCTGCATAGGACTCTCTCTCCCTCTGCCCCCTCCCTTTGTTCTTGCTCTCTCTCCCTCTCAGATAAATGAATCTTTAAAAAAAAAAATAAAACCCACATATTGGGTTCTATTTACCAAGGACTTTCTGTTCTCATAAAACTGGGAGGGAATGGCAGAATGATGGTTATAAAATACGAGCAGACTTCTAATCATGAAAACATAATGCAACTGATTTCTATGGTAGTATTCTTCAAATTTCTTCATAAGACCATGAGGAAAATGAGTGATAATATAAAATGATAAATAAAAATTATTTCTATTAACATCAAAAGACGACTGACGCCGATCATTGAATATTAAACATGATCAGGACTTAATGGGATTTTGTACTTTATTCTTTAAAATCGTGTGTAAAAGCACCGAGGAATTCTGAATAACCCACTGAATAGTACAGCTATGTTTAAAGACGAAATCAAAAGCTTTTTTTGTCTTTCAACCAAAAATTTATCTCAACTGAAAAGACTTCTCATATATGATCAAAGGAGGCAGGGGCCAAGAATACATCATCCCTGGGCACACATTCTCTTTGTGCGAAAGGAATGAAGCCACGGTGACACAGCATGAGGCTCAGTCATCATGCATCTGCCCCAAACCATCCCACTCACCTTCCATACAGAAAACTGATAATTGGGTAAACTAACAAAATAACAAAAGGTTAAACAGTTACAAAATGTGACTCCTGTATACCGAGGGAAGAAAACCAATGAGTAATGCCCCTCACATGGGCCTATCAGATACCCAGATCTGCTTCCCCAGGATTAACCTGTTTGCTCATATACAAAATAAGACAGTGCTTTATGGGCTAAAAATACGTGTAAAGCTGTAAAATTCTTCACCTCTATCAGCAACTGAAAGATTTTTTTGTCCTCTAATCTGAACATGGGACTCCAGAAAAATTTAAAAGCATGTATAATAATCTATTTAACCTGGAACCCCTTTAGAGAAAGAAAATTAAGTTGCTTGTTTTTTAAATCAAAAGCCAAAAAAAAAAAGAAAAAGAAAAGAAACCAAACCAAACAAAAACACAAACTTAAATTTATCTAATCTCTGTAATCTAACAATCATCTTGTATGTGCTATTACTGTCATAAATGAAACACCTTAGCCCCCAAACTTAAGTCTGCCATGCATCTCCAATCCTGGTGACCCACCGCCAGATCTAGTCCACCAAACTAGAAAACACCTGGCCTCTTGCATGTTCCTCACACCCAATCCACTGTACCCACTTTTACCAAGCCCTATAGATTCTACCTTTGCAAAATAATCCCCCTTCTTTATCTCAATGGCCAAGAGTAGACTACAATCCTTTTCTTGTCCTGATGTTTCCGACAGATGCGTTGTTTATCTTCTGGCCTCCAATTCATTCTCCACACTATTTCCAGAATGACCTTTCTAAAATGCAAAACTAAGCCTATCACTCCCTGATTAAAACCAGCTTCTAGGATAATGGCCACGCTCTCCCACTTAGCATCTCCACTTGATCTTGTTCCTATCTGCCTGTGACTCTCATTGACAACTTTAGACACAGAGTTACGTATGGATCTCGAAAGCTGCTGCATGGTCAGAAGCCTCTGTCCAGAGCCTTCTTTGTCTTCTTCTACCAAATAACTCCATCTTTCCTTTGGAGTCTAGCCTGATAATAAAGCCTGCCCAGGAATCGCTGTCTGATTTGGGTTCTTCTCTGCACCCCCAAAGCCTCCTCTGCTAACATTTTCATAGCACCTCCCCACCACCTAGAAACGCTGACCCCATGGGTCAGTGTAAACCCTCAGAGGCAGGGACTGTTTCCCTTTCAAATGGGCACTGAAAACACCTCATCTGGCACAGAGTAAGCGTGCATTAAATAACTGCCACTGCAGCCCTTTCCTGCTTTAGGAGTAAGGTAAGAGCTTACCTTACACGAGTTTACCTTACCTTTCCTGAAAACAGCAGCAACAACAAAACCCATGTCAAGGGGGTACGTAAGACCTCAGGTGAACCTGTGTAAGTTCCTATAAGTGGGAATCACCAAAATAAAATAAGCAACGTACATAATTTAAAAATACACAATAACGTCCTTTTGATACCTTACATTAATAACATAAGTACCTACAATTAAGTTTACTTTTATTCAGACTCTGCTCTCTAAGCCCCTGGAAACGACCCTTGGAAATCCCTTTTATGAAGATGGCGCCAGAGGGCTAAGAAGGAAACCCCTACCCCTCTCAAAGTCAACGTCAAAGCCAAAGAAAAGGCTTTGAAGGCCAAGAAAGCAGTGCCAAAAGCCCCCTGCAGTCACAAAAAAAGGAAGATCTGCACATCACCTGTGTTCTGAGGACCCAAGACTCTGCGTCTCCAAAGGCAGACCAAATATCCTCAAAGAGCGCCCCCAGGAGAAACTAGCTGGATCACTAAGCTATCATCAAGTTCCCCCTGAGTACTGAGCCAGCCATGAAGAAAACAGAAGACAACAACACACTGTGTTTACTGCGGATGTCAAGGCCAACAAGCACCAAATGGAACAGGCTGTGAAGAAGCTCTACAGCATTGATGTGGCCAAGGTCAACACCCTGATCAGGCCTGATGGAGAGAAGAAGGCCTATGTTTGACTGGCCCCTCACTATGATGCTTTGGGTGTTGCCAACAAAATTGGGATCATCTAAACTGAGTCCCACTGGCTAAATCGAAATATAATTTTTTCGCCATAAAAAATTACATGTATTATTCCTTATATGCTAGAAATGATTCAGGATTTCACCTTGTTCCATTAAGTTTCTCTTAACATAGTAGGCAGACCCTATTGCAGATAATATTCAAACAAAGAGACATTCGCTTTATCTCTGTATCTAATGGCTCTTTCATTCTGACATCCCGTGGCAGCTTGCTGCTACCTCTTCCTTTTACAGGCTCATCCTAGCTCTCGATTCCTTTTACGTAACGAGAGTATACTTTTCAAAGCCTGCATTTACTTTACCCACTATGGACATACCACAGAATACCTTCTTATCCCTTCCCGACTCCTTTTCTTCTTGACTCCCTTCTCTGTTTCTAATTATTCCCAAGAATAATCATTTACACACACACATAACACACACACTTTCATTTAATCAACAAACACTTATCAAACACCTACATGCCAGGAACTAAGTTTTTTAATTCATGTGGTTCCAGAGAAGGTGCATTCATGTAAATCCAACCTGTGACTACCACCGGCAATAAGAAATGCACTTTATGGGGCACGTGGGTGGCTCAGTGGGTTAAAGCCTCTGCCTTTGGCTCTGGTAATGATCCCAGGGTCCTAGGATCGAGTCCCGCATCAGGCTCTCTGCTCAGTGGAAAGCCTGCTTCCTCCTCTCTCTCTGCCTGCCTCTCTGCCTACTTGTGATCTCTGTCAAATAAATAAATAAAATCTTAAGAAAAAAAAAGAAATGCACTTTGCATAGCAAACCAGTATATGGCTGTATTTATACAGAGAAAGAAGATTCTATTCAACAAGACAACTATACTTTGTGCCTTGCACTGGAATTCTTTTTTGGATTCAGTTCAGTTTTATTTTATTTCACTGTGTGGAGGCCTACTTGATTAATTTCATGGCCCACTTATGAGTCAAGAATTACAGTTTGAAAAGCGCTGTTCTTTTCTTTTCCTTTCTTTTCTAATAATTTATTTAAGTGAGAGAGAGACTGAGAAAAAGCATGAGGGGTTGGGGAGAGGAAGAAGCAGGCTCCCTGCTGAGCAAGGAGCCTGATGCAGGGCTTGATCCCAGAACCCTGGGATCATGACGTGAGCAAAGGCTGATGCTTAACCAACTGAGCCACCTAAGGGCCCCTGAAAAGCACTATTGTAAAATACAGGAAGGAAATTTGTGTTTTGGAGTAGCTACTATATTAAAAAGAAAAAAAACAAAACAAAACAGTTAAAACTACCCTGGAGGGATGGAGAGAGGATGGCAAGGGAGAGGACATGGCCAGAGAGAGAGGAAGGCGAAAGTAAAAGAAATACAGAATGGGAGAGAGTGGGCAGAAAGGGATCGTTTAGGAATAGAAAATATAAAAAGGAAATGCTAAAGAGGGTACAAAAGAAGAGACAAAAGTAAAGGCCAGAAGGAAGGAGGAACAGAGACTGTTATGGTAACTTCTGGGGTGAGGAAGAGGTCACAAACCGGCCTCCTTGTCACCTTTCATCTCCCCGAGTGTGGAGGGAATTCGCTGATTCATCACTGGTTACTGCCTCCCAACTGCTCTGAATCCTTAAACCTTTAAAGTACTCAGGGTGTTTAGGAAAGCAAGCGTTATCCATGAAGGTAGAAATACTGGGCCCGCGGCACAGAGCCCAGAGCACTGTCCACAGAGCACTAGATGAGATCAGCGCGCGGAACCCCAGAGAGCGACTCGCGTATCGGGAATACACTGAAAATGACTCACGAGAAAACAAAGTTGAGTTCATCACAGCCACTGGGCCATCCTCATCTCATCAGTGTGAAAAGGTGCACTCCTTCTCACTGCGATTTGGGAAGCAGGTCCCCTAACAGAAACCCTTACTCAGGGGCATTCACCTCAAGGTCAGTAAATGCTTCTTACTTTGCAATGGACTGAGGGAATAAATGCAACATGATGGTCCTAATAGAGTAAACATCCTTATTTACTTTATTCATTTTCAGCTAACTCTGTGTTGGAATAACCCTAAGCGAGATAGTATTCATCCACTCTATGTATTATATTTTGAACCATGTCTTAGAGGTAGTTTTGAAACAAGCGAGACCTATTCCTGGAATAGGTGAGCCATAGAATAGCAGGCACTAATAATATATGTGTTCATGTTCTTTTTAACCTGCACTGATTGGCATGTGTTGCTCAGTTAAAAACTCCCAGAGAACTGTTAGGAGTGTAAAATGAGAACAGGTTGGTCCTGCATGAATACGGTGAGTCACTGCCGGGCCATATGTCACCCTGCCTGTCCTGACACAGCCAGGCCTTCCACTCGGGGCCTTCTCGCTCTGCTTTTGGTCACAGGTGCATGTGGAAACAGGATAGAGGGGGAAAAAAAAAAGCTAAAAACTTGGTTCACTTACTTTTTTCTTCTATCAGAATGGAACAAAGAAGTAGGGGAGGGCAGAGGGCTTATGAACAGGAAACAGAATGGGGGAAAAACTAAAGAATGTTCAAGGGTGGCAGGAGAAAGGAGCCACTGGGAGGGTGGCTGAAAACCAGGGAGAAGCTGGTGAGGTGGGCTCCTAGGTCAGGATGCTCAGGGGGCCTCATACAGACTCTGAAAGTCATGGGAAGGATGGCAGGGACAGATTCAGAACATTCCAACAAATATTTACTGAGTACTTAATTTAACATATTATTGTGGGGGCAGCCCGTACAAAGATGGGCTGCCTACTAGGAACTTACAACCTAGTAGGATAGCAGCAATCAAAAACAGTAGCAATATTGTTCTGATAATGACTAAATGGCCTCTATACCGTGCTTTACGTCACGCAAACTATCCTTGCTCAAGAAGCATGTCTACATTGGGGACAATATGCTGGGTACTAGGAAGAGAATACAGTTGTCTTATCTTAAATATTACATTTAAATGTGAAAACAAAATTCAGTATTAACAGAGCAGAAACATTACGTCTGCATGCAGAGACATCTACAAACCCAGATGAGGTCAGAGCATCAACTTGAGGGCTGCTCGCGCTAATTACTCAGGATTTCTACCACCGTGGTTATAAAAGCAGCTGGTGACATGAGGCATGTATGGCTTAGGGCTGGGCAGCCAGCCTGTCTGGGTTTGAATCCTGGCTCTTCCATTTCCTGTTTGTGAGCAAGTTACATGATTTCTCTGTTTCAGTTTCCCCATCTGTACAATGAGGCTGATAGAAAGGTCATAGGGTGGGGCGCCTGGGTGGCTCAGTGGGTTAAGCCGCTGCCTTCGGCTCAGGTCATGATCCCAGGTCCTGGGTTCAAGCCCCGCATCGGGCTTTCCGCTCGGCGGGGAGCCTGCTTCCTCCTCTCTCTCTGCTTGCCTCTCTGCCTACTTGTGATTTCTCTCTGTCAAATAAATAAATAAAATCTTTAAAAAAAAAAAAAAAGAAAGGTCATAGGGTTACTATGAGAATTGACTTAATTCAGGTTAAGGTATTAAGTGAGTGTCGGTGAAGGTTGGCTGACATCATTGCTCCCTAGTTGCCGCCATTCACTCAAGGAGCGGTAGGAGTCAAAGGGAGGGGTCACACTCAAACGAAATAAGGCTTGGAGTGGCTGGGCTAACAGTGTAGACATGGACCAGTTTGGATTCAACATCCACTTCTAAGAAATGTCCCCAGAATCTTGGACGAAAAGTGCCCAGCTGCCCCACCCAGGTTTCTGCACCTCCGTATATACCAGGGGCCCCTACTACACTGGCTCCCTGTGAGTTGTTTCCTGATAATTTTTATATCTGGCGTTGTGTTTACCTAACATTTAGAAAAGGAATATTAGTTTGTCTCAGGATTCCAAGAAGAATGGGTAAGACTGTAAATTATCAAGAGATGAGTAGACACACACACACACACACACACACACACACACACAAACTTAAACTTATTACTGTTTTAAAATGTCTTAAAGCCTAAAACATAACAAGATGAGAAGTCCAATCATCTTATATAAATCTAATTGCTCTTGGTTTTGGCATAGCTTTCAAAATTTAAAAATGAATAGTTGACATTTTAAGATTCTAGTTAGAGAATTTCAGTTAAAAGCAGGCACCCATGCACATACATAGAGACACACATCCCCCCCCAAAAACAACCACAACTCTACTCTTGGGCAGTTGCCATGACAACACAATGCTGAACCTACTGGGCTCTCTGTTACCCTGTTGAAGATGCTCTATGAAAAGACACTCGTGTTAGATTCTTTATTAATTAAGTGCAAAGGTTAAAAAAATTCTAGATCCATAAGGATTTCAGATGGTCTAGGACTCAGAAAAGTAAATACTAAGTATTTCAAGAAAAGAACTTAAAAGTAATTACTGCAAGGCCAATTGTGGATCAAAGCAGATGCAATATGGAAGAAAACACAAAATATTTTTATTTTGCATGTTATATTCATGTCATCTTTTTTTCCAAGTTGTGCCATACTATTTTATTGGAATAATCAATTCATATAATATAACTTAGTTAACAGAGTCTATTTTTTTACTAACACATTTAAATACTTTCCTTTTCTGGCCAATCTATTTTGATTCATTTGGGAGCCCAAACTTCCATTTGCTAATTAGACTTAAGAAAGAAAAAATGGTGTCTAAATTAACAGGAGTTTATATATTTCAAAAAGAAAAAAAAAAGGAAAAAAAAAAGAAAAAGAAAAAGAAAAAAACGGTGGTGGGGAGAGAAGGAAGGGATAAGCAGGCCTTCTTCCCATTCTTCCCCCTTCTTGGATTAGCCATCTCTGCCTTCTTTGGAAGTTTCTCTCAGTCTCAGATGCTAGACTCAGATCCCCTTAAGACTCAGTTGAATACCCTTCATCACTCTATTCTCTTTTCCTATTCTCTTTTCCTGCCCTAGACAGGGACTTCAATTACCACCCACAGGCATGTACATCCCCAGAAGGAAATGACCATCCCATTTGTATCCCCAGAACTTCCAGATCAGTTGACCCAACTGCCTCCTAAACATGGCCATCTGGATGGTGCTGTAAGTGCAAACTGTATCCTCCTGCAGCACGCCTGACCTCAGTAAATGAAAGCCTGGAATGGTCCAGATACTCAGTACCTATGTGCAAATGAATAAATGTTTCAATCAACCAATCAAACTTGTTACACAAACCAAAAAATCGAAGGGTCATTCTTGATAAGGACTTCTTTCTCTTCCTCCATGATGAGTCAGTATCCAAGTCCCATTTTGCCTCCCAAATATTCCCCAAATCTATTCCATTTCCTAACTCCTAGCCACTACTCTCCAAGGCTCAAGTCTTTGCCTGCATTATGATAACTGTCCCTTAACTATCAATTAGGAACATGCAGATGTAGTACACAGAGAAGGTTAGGCCATCAATATTGATCAAAAGTGTATTAAATAAACTGATAAAGTTGCTCTGAGAAAAGGGAAGAGAACATTTGCTAAGCATCAACCAAAGGCAAGGCACTGATCTAGACACCTCACGTATACAACCTCATTTAATATTCACAGTGACCCATTTTCTGGAAGAAACTCAACTGAGCACATAGCATCGGGAGCCTTTCCTGGTCACAACCTTTGCTTTGTTTGGTCCCAACAAGCAAGAATAATGATGAAGTCGATGATGATGATGGTGGTGGTGTTGGTGATGATTAGAACTAATAGAACTTTTTCCAGATACTGTTTCTCAGCATTTTGAATGCATTATTAAGCTTACCACCCTCCTACAGAGTAGGTGCCTTTACCAACCCATTTTGCAGATGAGGAAACAGTCATACAAACTGAAGTCACTTAATCAAGATAAAAAAAAAAAGTATTAGAGCTGTGATCTAGGATATGAAACTGAATCTGTTTAAAAATTTGCTAAACACCTGTTTAACTTACAGTAAGTCATTAGAAGCAGTGGGGAAACACGGCTAGAACAAACAAACCCATCAGTGCCCTCAAGGGTCTGGTACTGAACCCGAGGAGCCTGTCTCTATGGAGGGAAGCCTCCGCCAACTCCAATCCCACCTTCGAAGGGTACATTCAAGTCATAGCTGCCAATCTCTTTCCCATGCCCACAGCGACCCAGTTATTCTTGGATAAGACATCAGGAGGAGATGCTTTAGTGCTTACGCTAATATGGTGACAAGACCAAAAAATTTTCTTTAAAAAGTCTGCAAAAAAACCCCACTACAAATGGCATGAATACAAGCATTTCTCTAACAGTCTAATCTAGTACTTACAGTTTTATAACTCCATCTGGGCACCTGGAACAGAGCTGCTGGCTGCTCCTGTCTTGTTTATGTCGACGCTGACCCAGCTGAACAAACCTACAGATTACAATTGATAAAAACTAAGCGGAAGTTCAGCAGATTACACAAAATGGTATGAGCTTTCAAATGACATTAGACTGCTTATTCCAGAGAAGCACACGACAGTGCCCTATGCAATCCCAGACTGTCCTTACAAATGGGGGCCTGATTTTACAGTGGGTTTGTTACAAATGAAGGAGGAGGAATTCTGCGTTTCAGTCTACTCAAGGGGACATAGAACTTGAACTGAAGTGATCTTGAAGCCAGGAAGATGAACTTTTAGAGCCTCCCTTATCTAAGGGTGACTGCAGCAGGAAGCTGGGAAACTTGAGGAGAGGCATTTGCAGTGAGAGATGATGAAGAAAGAACAGGATCAGGCCGGGGACCCATCTCCCAAAGCAGGCACACTGCTAGAAACTCAGCATGTGGACTCTGTCTCCTTAGGGCCACAAGAATCCCTAAGTGTATTCCAGCCACTCCTGTACTTTCAACTATGAAGGACAGGGGACGGAAGAGACCACCTGCTGAGCCCCACGGCCACACCACCCCTCCCGAGAGAACAACACCCACTCTTAGACTTGAAGCTAAGAGTCACAGGGACTTGCCGCCTGCCGCCTGCCAGCTTCATAGGATAGGAGGATACCTTGGAGTAGGCCAGTGAGCTGATGGGCCAAGGACAACCTGCTATTTCCCAAGTGCATACCTGTCCTAGTGTGGTCTGTGCTCCAGGCCTCCATCTTCCCCTCAGGGACACAGCTTGTAATTTTGTTCTAATGTGCCCCCAGGAGGTTATGCGGCAGGATTAAATTCCAGTCCCAATTTTCTACTATTTTAAATATTTTCTTTCATAATTATTGATATTTTTATAATTTATTTTTTTTATTAGCTTTTTTAAAGGTCAAGAAAAGTACTGCAGAAACTACCAATTACTAAGGCATTAGGGTGCTACTGGAAAACATTCAAATAACTTACTTTTATCCAATTTTTATCTTTAGCTAGTATAAACATTTTTTATCCATTTTGGGGGAAGAATATCACATAACACCTGTTATTTGTACAGAATTTTAAACATCCCAAATCATGTGCACCATAATTGTCAGAATATTTTTTTTTTTTAAAAGATGTTTTATTGGGTGCCTGGGTGGCTCAGTGGGTTAAAGCCTCTGCCTTCGGCTCAGGTCATGATCCCAGGATTCTGGGATCAAGCCCCACATCGGGCTCTCTGCTCAGCAGGGAGCCTGCTTCCCCCTCTCTCTCTGCCTGCCTCTCTGCCTACTTGTGATCTCTCTCTCTGTCAAATAAATAAATAAAATCTTTAAAAAAAAATGCTTTGGCACAGGGCTGAAGCTTTGAGGAGGTAAGAAGAAAACTTCCAGGTCCGGTTGAGATAGCAAACCAAAGATATCAGAAAAGCCGAGGGCAAAGGAAGGTATAGAGAACAGGGCTAAGCGATTAGAACCAAACTACAAAACCAAGAGATCTTCAGGAGTCTGGAGGTAGTTGAGGCCAAATGTAGTTAAAATAGGCAGGAGAACAGGAAGCTAGAAGACAGGCTATAGATGCCAGTTCCAGCGCATTCCTTCCCTCCCGACGTCATCCTGTGGTTGCCTGGTCGGGAGCTGCGACAGGTAAGCCAGGCCAGGCCACCGTCTTTACACGCACGATCTTTGGTGGATGCCAGCCACTGGGTGCAGAACTGCGGTGGGAGAGGGCAGAACTTTTGAGGCCAGTTTAGGCCAGAACTACATGGACTTTCAGCCCGTCCCTGAATCTCTGCCCTCTGGATCAGACAGGGCACTAAGAGAGCCCCAGAGCCTGGGTGGGGCAAGAAGGGTCCCAGTCAGTTCCTGAACATCCTTGGCCGTCCCCTGGCACAGCCACACCCTCAATACTGATGGAGGGAGGCCTCCTCTGCCATAGCAATGCCCATGACAGACGGACAGGGGAGACGCCTCTGCCGCCAGGAGAAGCGGTCTGCCCACAGTAAAAAGCAACTCGTAGAAAGGGGAAGAGATACCAGACCTCTGTTTCCCTTTTCCCCCCAGGTCTGCCTCATAAGCAGGGGCAGCTGATATTACCAAGAGAATAAAAAAGGAATGCATAGTCCAAAATCACAGGTACCCACGGAGCCCAGGAAAGGTCTCCTAAATAAGTCATTGAATGGCTCTTGGCCTAAAAAGAGGGATAATCTTTTCAGCGCACTACACAGTTGTTGGAAGAAGGAATAAAACACTGTCCGTTGTTATGCAAATCAAAGGAGGAGGTGTTGTTCTTCAGGATATCAAACACAGAATCTTATTCCAGGACACGGATTCCTCCCTCCCCGGCAGTACTCCCTTCCCCGTGGGCCTGCCACTGTCCCCTTTAGACTGGTTCCCGGGGGTACTGTGGCCGAACAGGGCTGTGTCTCACTCTCTGTGAAGGGAGGACTAGAAGTGGGCCTCCGGAGAGGCAGTCTGAGCTAAAAAGGCTCCAAGCAAAAGTCATGCCTGAAGCAAGAGACACTTTCTTTTTGCTTAAAGTGAGCCAAAATGTCAGTCCTTGACCGAAGTGCTCTTGCTCCCTTCAAAAAGCAAAGTGCTATTATTCAGTCACTAACCCCAGGTAATTCCTTCTTCCAGACCATGCTGCTTATAAGGGCTCACTTCAAATGCTGAAGAGTTGAGCCGCACTGCCAGGACAGCTGTGGTGGGTAAGTGATTGTGCACCTGTGTGTCCAGGCCTGAATTCTGGGTGACTAAACTGGCTTCTGTTAAGACAGTAATAGTACGAGAGTCATACCAATGTTTTTGCTGTTAGGAGATGCTGTGCATTTTATTTTTATATTTTACATATATTTTTATTATATTTTATATTTATTTTATATTATATTATATTTTTATATTTTATATTATATTACATTTTTATATTATATATTTACGTAAATTTATATTTACATATATTTTATATTATATTTTACATATAATAGCAGATCTTACTAATCTGAATGAAGTAAAAAGCATCAATATCCAGTTTGATGGATGAAGCAAATGAAATACTCCCCTTAAAAAAAGGGGGAACATCAGTGCTCATTTATATTGTAGATATTTATATTTATTTATAATATTTATATGATATTACTATGTAATATCATATATTATATAAGCCAAACTTGTATGAATAAAGTGGGATGGTATTTACATGCAATAATTAGGTCTTCTCAGTGCATGTATTAAGCTGAGGAAGTGTTAACAGTGGTTATCTTAGGTTCTTGAGGATTTCTAGGTGAGGGATTCTTTTGAGACTCTGATAACTCTAATTCTGTTTCTCCTCAGAAACACACACACACACACACACACACACACACACAATTATGTATGGGATTTCACGGAAAACCTTTTAGTGGATCCTCTTTCAGCTTAGTCTGTCTAATTAAGTTCTAGAACATTCTGACTTGATGTTTTTCCTCCTCAACTACCACTCCCACCAGCACCCCAGAGCTAATGCAAATGCAAGGTCCTCAATCGTCAATACCCAGGTTCATTTTGTAAGAAGTTCCCCGATTTGGGGACTTGTTTACAAGAATACAGAAATGTATGCCCACTTCAGCTTGCAGCTTCTATATAGGTGGTGAGAATACATGGACACATCATCAATTTTTATCACTGAGGGGACTGAGAGTCTCAGGCAGTAGGCCCTTTAACTCCAAATAGAAACCAATGTTTCAGAATTTGACCTCCTAAACACTATTATTGTATTCCAAGCGGAATTCATTTCCTTCTGTATTGTTGACCACTTTCACTTTTAGAAGTTATACTAGACATAAGTTATTATAATAATATATTTGCATTTCTTAATTTCTTTTTTCCCGTTTTATTTTCTTTTCAGTGTTCTAGAATTGTTTATGCATCACGTCCAGTGCTCCATGCAATATGCATTTCTTAATTTCTACACAGAAGTAGTTTACCTTGAATAAATGGAGAGATCCTCTTCTGAGAGACCATCTGAGAGGTTAATTCCATACACCTCTTTCATGGGCTGGACCACATTCTGGGGTTAAAAACAAAAAGGAACCAGGAAAAATTTTTAGACATCTAGCATGTTAATTATTTCCAAAGATGAAGAAAATGAACCTGTGAAATTTTCCACAAAAGCAATCACAATATTTCTTCAGTCCATTCATTAAACTTCTCAGTTAATTATTTTTTAAAAATCTGATTTTATTTCCACTAAAAATACTTTGTTTTAGGGTAAAAAGCTATTAAATAACTACTAGTTCCTTTTGTATAATGCAGGAATTAGAAAACTTTTTCTGCAAAGGGCCAGATAGAAAATATTTTAGGTTCCTTGGGTCATACCATCTCTGTTACAACTACTCAACTGTGCAGTTATAGTGCAAAAGCCCCCATATATGTAAACAAGTAGGCACAGCCGAGTTCCAATAAAACTTTATTTATAAAAAGAGGCAGTGGACTGGATTTTGACAAGTGGCTGTCATTTGCCAACTCCTGGAATTATGGATTCAATCCTTACATTATCACATTTTACTTGCCATATCTACTTTCTATGACTTCTGGCTATTTCTGGGAATCAAATTTCCCTAAAGCTAAATTTGGTCCTTTTGTAGTTATCTTCCCTTTTAGGTTCCCTTATATTGGTAATGTCAAATTGAACAGGGTGAATTTCCCACTGGGGCTATGCAAAGACTGTGAGGCCCAGATCCAAACCCTACTTTCCAAAAATATGCGAAGCAAGGAAATAAATGGACCTCAAGTGGATGTGCTGCTCAAAAGTGGACAGGATTCTCTTAAAAATTCTGAAGTGATAAGAAATTTATTGTTATTCATGGGGGAAAAAACACCAATTTTATTTCAAAATGAAACCATTTCAATAATGTCTATGCTAAATGTATTAGTCTCTTAATGACCTAAATGTGAGACCCAAAAGCATAAAACCCCTAAAAGAAAACATAGACAGTAATCTCTTGTACATTAGTCTTAGCAATATATTTATGATAAGAGAAACAAAAACAAAAATAAACTACTGGGACTACAAACCAAAATAAAAAGCTTTTGCATAGCAAAGGAAACCATCAATAAAGTCAAAAAAGCAACCCATTAAATGGGAGAAGATATTTGCAAATGATACATCCAATAAGGGAATAGTGGCCAAAATATATAAAGAACATCTACAACTCAACACCTAAAAAACAAATGATCTGATAAAAAAGATGGGGAGAAGACCTGAATGGACATTCTTCCAAAGAAGATATCCAGATGGTCAACAGACACATGAAAAGATACTGAGCATCACTCATCATCAGGGAAATGCATATAAAAACCACAATGAGATATCACTTCACACCAGTCAGAATGGCTAGCATCAAGAAGACAAGAAACAGCAGTATTGGCAAGGATGTGGAGAAAAGGGAACCATCATGCCCTGTTTGTGGGAATGTAAATTGGTCCAATGACTGTGGAAAACAGAATGGAATTCCTCAAAAAATTAAAAACAGAATGCCATATGATATAGTAATTCCACTCCTGATTATTTACCTAAAAAAACACAGTAACAATTCAAATGCAAAAGACAGATGCATCCCTATGTTTATTGCAGCATTATTTACAATAGCCAAGATATGGAAGCAACCTAAGTATCCATCAATAGACAAATGGATATACAAGATGTAGTATTTATATACATATACACATGATGGAATATTACTCAGCCATAAAAAACAATGAGATTCTTGACATTTTTGACAACATGGCTAGACCTCAAGGGTATTATGCTAAGTGAAATAAATCAGACAGAGAAAGTCAAATACCATATGATTTTACTTAGATGTGGAATCTAAAAAACAAACAGAGAAACAGAAAAAAAAAACTCATAAATACAGAGAACAAACTGGTGGTTGCCAGAGGGGAGGGAGTACAGGCATGGGAAAAGTAAGTGAAGGAAATTAAGGGGTACAAACTTCCAGTTATAAAATAATTAAGTCATGAAGATGAAAAGTACAGTATAGGGAATATAGTCAATAATGTTGTAATAACATTGTCATAGGTGACTACAATCAAGGTAAGCATTAAGTAATGTGTAGAATTGTGAGATCACTATGTTGTACACCTGAAACTAATATAATGGTGTATGTCAACTATAGTTCAATATAAAAAAAAATACTCATCTCTGCAGTGCCTCAAACACCACACATTAGAATGGCAAGCATGAGAAATAATGTGACTTTTTCTCTCAGCCTTCTAACAGAAAGTAGAATTTTATTTATTTAATTTATTTTTTATTTGACAGAGAGATCACAAGCAGGCAGAGAGGCAGGCAGAGAGAGAGGAGGAAGCAGGCTCCCTGAGAGAGCAGAGAGCCCGATGCGGGACTCGATCCCAGGACTCCGAGATCATGACCTGAGCCGAAGGCAGCGGCTTAACCCACTGAGCCACCCAGGCGCCCAGAAAGTAGAATTTTAGAGATCATTCCCCAAGCCTCAAGCCAGACCACATAAGCTCCTCTCCCACACACCTCGGTCACTTTGGCACTGTCTCCTGTGTCCGTCATCTTCACTGGGGTGGAGCGCTGAGACACAGAGCCCTCCTCCTCCCGGTCGGTCCCAGAATCATCCTCAGAGCTGCTGGACACAGCCTCCTCGCTGGGGGGTGGCGGGGCGCTGGCTGCTGTTTTCCGTTGTAAGACAGCTTCTTCTCTATTGCTTTTGTTCCTTTAAGAAAATGAATATTGATATAAAGCATCTTTAAACCAAACGCTTGACACTCGCTATGTATGACTCTGTCCAACACCTTAGTCCTGGTGAAGCACAAGAAAATGGCTGTTGAGCAACTAGTTTCTGGGTTCACGTTGTGATGAAGAGAAAACCTTAACATTTTACCATGAACTTGTACTGACTATATATGAATTTAAGCCGTTATAAATTCAGAACATAAACTGGTAAGTGCATGTAAACCAATGCAGAAGTCTTCTCACCACTTGGTTACTGTGCTTTCCTTTGGTAACTGAAATCAGTATTTTTAAAATTTTGGTACAACAATAGAAGACTGTGTTTGGGACATTAGTAAATTATCTAGCTACAACTGGTAAAACCTTCAAGGGAAGGTCAATAACCAAATCCATGTAAATTTCCTTCCCTTCTACGATTTTTATCAATCACAGCATCAGCTGACGATTTGTACCATAGTAACGGGAAACTGATGAACATAAACTAAATTTTAAAATCCATGTTATTAGGGTGGGTATTAAGGAGGGCATGTATTGCATGGAGCATGGGTGTGGTACATAAACAATGAATTTTGGAACACCGAAAAAATTAAAAAATAAAAATCTTTTTAAAAATCTGTATTATTAGTAAATAACTATATTTGCTAGACATTCCTACTAATAGTAGGGAATAGATGGGAGGCAAATAAACCTCAAATTCAGATTTATAAAAGTATTTACTTTAGTTCCAAACATGAGAGTAATAAGAATATTGTTTTCTTTTTTTTTTTAAGATTTTTAATTTATTTGACAGATAGAGATCACAAGTAGGCAGAGAGGCAGGCAGAGAGAGAGAAAGGAGGAAGCAGACTCCCTGCTGAGTAGAGAACCCGATGTGGAGCTCGATCCCAGAACCCTGGGATCATGACCGGAGCCAAAGGCAGAGGCTTTAACCCACTGAGCCACCCAGGCACCCCTATTGTTTTCTTTTAAACTCAGAAAATATTTTATAGTAATATTTTTGGCTTGGAGGAAAAATGCTTAATATTTCAATCTTTAAAAACTACTCTCTATAAAAAACTTAAAATACCATAATATTCTGAAATGTTCTAGGAAAGGAAAGTGCAGTACTATCTGGCCATGGGTTATTATATTACTATTATTATATAATATTACCATATAATATTATATAATAATAATCATAATAAATAATGTAATTTTTATTTAACTTTATAAATTTATAATATTTACATTTATAATAAAATATAAAGTAATAAAAATATTATTATATAATAATTACTATATTATTATTATAGAAAACAAGCTAGTTTCTGACTTTCTGTAAAGTAAAAACTAAAATCAGTGGAATTTCTGTGCCATACAATAATGTAGCTGGTCATTTATGCATTTCCAGGAACTTCTTGAATTCTGAACTCCTGAGGACATCTCTTAAATTTCTTAGTTTCTGGTCTAAGGCTTAACATGCAACTAATATTTAAAGCCACAGAAATGGTGTATCTGGAAATAGTAATATATATCTCATTGCATAAACCACATGTAGCTAGAAACCAACCAGGATCCCATACACACCTACAAATATGATTAGGACTCAATATCTACAGTCTGGCCAGGGTTTCTGGCCAGAGTCTAAAAAAAAAAGAAATCTCATCACTGGGATCATTCAGGTTAGCGGCAATAACAGATTATGCTAGAACACATCACCTCTCAGTCCAGTTTCTAAGCATGAAGACATAAACATGGCTTGACTTCTTCCTCACATTATTGGATGTAACAGTCTTTCCCAAAACAATGTTGCAGTAATACACAGAAAACTTATTAATTTCTTTATCCGAGCATATTTATTTTAATGGTTCCTCAGGATGCCACCAAAAATAAATAAAATGATTATAAATTTTTACCTAAGTATTTTATGTTGTAGGAAACTGAGAACGCCGAGTTTTTTTATAGGACACAACACATATTATCTGCTACCTGTTCCTATGCCATCTGTGATATTCCTAATTGAAAATAATAAAATGCACCATGTTGCTTAAATTCCTATAAATTCTTTCAATGCTGAATTCTTCAGTGATCCCAGCGCGATGAATAAACTATCTGCACTGATGCAATAAATGGAATGTGCTCCAAACTATGTGACTTGAAGTTATTCTTTTTGGTGCCAATTACATTGCAAGTGCCATATTGTTTTATGTGAATCTTTAAAATTTCATTCTATATGCAAATCTTACCCCAAGACTGATTTTCCGGTTTCATCTGGTTTACGCACTGTAAATGGACTTGGATCTATGCCAATGGTCTTAGGCATGAAGTCACTGAAGAAAGAGGAAAGAAATGCCATATGAATCACTGTCCATCCACAGGATACTTTCATTCAATTCACATTTTTATACTATTTCTTCTTAGCCCCTACATATATTCTGAGCCAAATGTTCAGGGGAGCTTGGGTGATCAAGGCCAAAAAGTACACCAATAACGGCACCAGTAACTTCAATGCTATTGGTCTTCACTGGGCATTTTATTCATGATTATGAGACCCAGTGGTTTTGAATTTAAGATTTTTCTCTACTGGAACAGAGTTCTACCTAAATCACTGCCATGATGTGTACACTTTGTTTAGTCATCAGAATTACTTTTCAGGTAAAACTAAACTCATAAGACCAATGGCAAAACACTAAGCTACTCGGTTTTACCATGTTTTTATTACAATAGACTACCTCGGGAGGCTGAGATAATAATCAAAAACACAGGAGTGTTTGAGTTGAAGTATCAGCATCTACCTTATTAGGCTGGGGTTAATTCATTAAAACACTATCGGGACACTTTAAATAGAAACTTCTAGTTTACTACATACTAAGATAGGCTGAAGCTCCCTCTGCACTGTGCAAGGCCTACCTCCCGATTATTGTAACCAGACCGAACACCTCAGAGGTGCCAGAAAGACTGGAGTTGCATGGTTTATGCTGATGAAACTTAATGGCCTGGCAAGGATACCACTCCAAGTGTGACCCATTACATTTTTTGAAGGAAAAGAAAGTAAAATTGAATCTGATCCAAATGCCTATTGCACTTGTGGCAAAGCAAGACATAGCTATACAGACTAGGAAAACTCAAGTTCAAAAATCCTTACAGCAGTCTCAGGACACTCACAACGTACCGTGCTGAGCTTGTCATAGCCAAGCAAAAGGTATCATCAAAACTACTCAGTTCATATGGTCGAAAGAACTCGTTGTGGATGTCAATCTCTTCTTCATATCGGTGGAATTTCTTCACTATCAACTTCTTTAAGTTCTCAGCACAGATAACTAAGAGAGATATGTCTATTACTCATAAAGTCTTCAGATGACATCTGGCAAACAAGGTTCAGCTCCTGCCTCTAGTACTCATACACTTGGGAAGGAGATAACATATGTGCACAGAGTATACAGTGCAAAGCCAAGTGTGACAAGCTCCAAGGAGGCAGGAAGGTCCCTGGAAGTCTGGGTGCGAACAGGGAGTTGTTTTAGAAATCAAACTATTCAGCTCTTTAAATTCCTTTTTGCTCATAAATAAATACCTTCTGCCTTCTAGATAAAAATTGTACAGTTATTTCACTATATTTTCCTTTATATTTCAAATCATGGCCAACAGTAGACTGTTGTTCGTGGCCAACATTAGACTGTTAAAGTCCTTTCCTTTCTCCTAGAACAAAAACCTTCTTTGCATTTTTTCCCAGAATTTCAAGGTTGTAAGTACTTTTAAAAAATTAATTAATAATTTACTAAGAACTAAAAATCATTTGTAATCTTCTTAGTTTAAGGCCTTTACCATCCAAAGTTGGAATACCTAACCATGATTAGATGGGAGGCCCCAAGAGGAACATTCCAGATTGGGAATTGATCTTACTTAGTGCCCATTCACAACTGGGAGAACGGACTTCATCAAGGTCGGGGAATCAGTAACAGCACTACACTCTATTTAAAACCGAGCAATTATTTCAATTTGGAAACATCATTCAAATGTATTGTATATTTGAGGTTATTCATTTAACATATAAAATGTCCTGCCTTTCTGACAAATTAATAAAATGAAATTTACACTTTAGTGACTAAAATGTACTTTTATATACACATATGTATCTTTTTCCACTGCTTAGATACAGGAGAAGATTTTATTTCTCCTTGTGAGTGGGTCTTCACTTCTTTCCCATTATCCCCAAATACCTAGAAATGTAATCAGTACTAAAAGGGTAAACTAATATATTATATCCATTAGACATTTCAGGGATATAACTATAACAATAAAACACAGTACAAGGTCCTGGTCTACTTGGATAAAAGAAGTATAACATAATCACTGCCCTTAGAAAGCTATCTAAGATGTTAAAATCCCCTATTATAGCAGCAACATGAAACTGAGTCATGTCTTTTTAATGAAATATTATATGCAAAGAATTTAATGCTTCAAGTTCATTTAGGAATAATTCTAAAATATATTGGTATAAAAACTAAGAGAGAAACAGTGTACCTACCTTCATCATATGGTAGCGGTAAATGCTTTATTACCTCTGGAGTCCACCAGTAAGTGTAACTATAAAATTAAAAAAAAAATAAGTGAAAGGATAAGATGGGCCAAATGTAAGGACTGGCTTTCTATAATTCACTGGGTAAAAGGGGTTTATGGTCTACTGTAAGATGCTGCTGGGCATAGGAGGTCTTCAACATGTTCATTTCTTTCAAAACCCCTTTCTTGTTTCAGCTATGTCACAGATCTACAAAAATGCTACGAGCACACCTGAGAATCAAGAGGCTCTGATGTTACTGACTTTTAGCTAAAAAATATTTGGGTATACTAAGCCAGATTCTAGATGCTGCTGGTTACTTCTCCCCAGAGACTGTGCCTGCATTACTCAGCAAGCCAATGAGCAGCGGGACCTTGACCCAAGTGCTATCACCAACACTGTCTTGCATGTAGCCATCTAAGAACTAGATTACTTTTTCCGCTCTGCTCTATGGATAGGGGTCTGTGTGTATAGTTAATTACAACAGTTAAGCAAAATCATTAAGTGAATGGATAGTCCTAAAGAACAAGGTCCCTTAGAAAATAGTGGAGGCCCTGTTAATCTTTAACAGTAAATATTCACTACTTCATTACAGAGGCCAATCAGAGGAAGGTAGGGAATTTTAATCACCTGGATTTCTTCCAGAAGACGTATCTGCTCTGAGCCAAGATCTGAAACGTCGGATTTAATTCTAAATCAAATTCTGATATATTGGATTTTTAGGGGGAAAACGCTGTATCAAAGTTCATGAGTGCTAGGAAGGGGAATGATGTAAAATAGTATATCAAAATGTATTAAAAACATAGATTTTTGGGGCTCCTGGGTGGCTCAGTCAGGTAAGTGGCTGCCTTTGGTTCAGGTCAATGATCCCAGTGTCCTGGGATCAAGCCCCATGTCGGGCTCCCTGCCCAGTGGACAGCCTGCTTCTCCCTCTCCCTCTGCCTGCCGCTCTGCCTACTTGTGCTCTCTCTATCTCTCTGTCAAATAAATAAATAAAATCTTAAAAAAAAAAAATATTTTCAAAAGGTTCAGAAGTAAAAAAAAAAGAGCCTCTGACCAAAAATGCTAAAAGGATCATTTTAAGTAAATGAGAAGCTTTCTAAAAATAAAACACTGACATTACAATCTTGGATAATCCCAATTATGAAGATGTGGGGGTATTTAAATGAAATGGGCAACAGAGAGAAGTCTCCTAGAGATGGCAAGCAGAATATATAACCGAGGATGATCGAAAAAAGGAACATGATGCCTAATTAACAGTGAGCGGGAAAGTAAGATAACAGGAAAGGTTACAGGAAAGTGAGGTAACAGGAAAGGTTCTTCAAGTTTTAATTGAGACTGAAGTTATGAGCAGCGGGACCTTGACCCAAGTGCTATCACCAACAATGTCTTGTATGTAGCCATCTAAGAACTAGATTACTTTTTTCGCTCTGCTCTATGGATAGGGTCTGTGCATATAGTTAATTACAACAGTTAAGCAAAATCATTAAGTGAATGGATAGTCCTAAAGAACAAGGTCCCTTAGAAAGGTCCCTTTTTGAAATTCAGTGCACGCACAAACAATTGGGAGACCCTGTAAAAGGACAGGTTCTGATTCAGTATGGCCTGAGATTCTGTGTTGATGAGAAGGTCCTGGGTGACGCCAGAAGGGTCGGTCCTCACACTGCTTTTTGCATAGCAAGGCTCTAGAGCATGAAAAGAACAGAAAAGGGGGCGCCTGGGTGGCTCAGTGGGTTAAGCCGCTGCCTTCGGCTCAGGTCATGATCTCAGAGTCCTGGGATCGAGCCCCGCATCGGGCTCTCTGCTCTGTGGGGAGCCTGCTTCCTCCTCTCTCTCTGCCTGCCTCTCTGCCTGCTTGTGATCTCTCTGTCAAATAAATAAATAAAATCTTTAAAAAAAAAAAAAAGAACAGAAAAGGATTATGCCAGCTGCTTGTGGATAATTCATTCAATCTTTCAACATTTACAGAGCACAACTGTGTGTCTGACACAGAGAATAGTGTTAGAAATGCTGTGCTGAAAACAATGACAGAAAAAGCAGAGCTACTTAATCCCAGCACTCTTTCGATCTTCAACAGTCATGAGAAGTTTCATGCTGGAAAGATAAAAACAAGAGAACAGAGAAGCATGTACAGCCCAAGAGATGAAAGGAAACAGCAGAGCATCTCTAAAAGAATTCAAGTGTCTTGGTACCACTGAGGCTTAATCATCTTTCCAAAAAGAGTGAAGAATGGAACTTACACTAAAAATGGGCAAATGCAGTCTCGATGCTCGAAAGTGAGAGGGTAATAGATTCCGGAACTATACACCAATGAGTGTGATGTCAATTCTATCAAGATAACAGAATCAAGTATTAAGTAGAGATATGTTGTGAGTAACCTAAAAAGATGACCAGTGACTTCCATGAATCCACATCCAAAATACACCAGTCTAATCTCATTTGCTTTTCTAATAGGAGAATCAGACTATCAGATCAGAAGAATGAAAACGCATGGCCTAATTGTTTAAGGGGTGTGTGTGTGTGTGTGTATACACATGCATGTGTACATGGGTGTAAATTCTATTTTGTAATCACTTAATCTTGGCAGAGGAGGAAAATAAAGAAAGTATCGGCTAGCATATAAGGAATTTCCTAAAGAATGTTCCTCACCATTAGCTTCCCTCAGATAAAGAAGTAAACATGATAAAGAATGTTTAAGCTCAGAATGTATCAGGTGGAGAAAAAGAATTAAGAGAGCATCTGTTAGTGACTTGAAACAGGCCATAGATTTTTTTTTTTTTTCTGAATGTTACTAAACTATATCTCCCTACGCAGGTTACAGCAATGTAACCATACTTTTTTTTTTAAAAAGTCCAGCTCCACGGGGTGGGTCTCAGAAGCACAAAAGCTCCTGAGAAACCCCTGCCCTAGGGAAGATGAACTGAGACCAATGGAAGATGAGAGCATCTGAGAGGGCTCAGCCCAAGGCAGGGGCGAGATCTTGGTTACCACCACCCCCGAGTACGTTTACTCAGAGGAAGAGACCAGAAGCAGTATAGAAACCTGCTTTGGAACCAGGGATCAGATGACTGAGACTGCAAGTTCGTGCTACTTCTTCCTTTGCAAACAACACCTCATAAGTCAGCTGTTCTCTCTTCTTTGGTCCCTGTTATGAAGAGTGCTCAATTCCACTGGCTCACTCACAAAGGAAGGTTAGGGAGACTTTAAAAAAAAGACTCTTTATTTCCCCTAACAAACATGGGAACCCTCTGAATTAGCACAAGGACTTTAGCAAAGCAATCAATATTTGTGAATGAGATAGAGAAATGGGGGCAGGAGGACGGTATAGTTAAATGATGACAGTAGAGTCAGTTACAGCCATTTCAATTATTCCAACCGAAAATTATGAAACAATGTTAAGGTGGAAGGAGTCATCTGGTGGTGTCCCAGAGGGCTCTGCCATCTACTTTATTCTAGTTAACATTTTTCATCAAGGATTTGTATCAGCATCAAGAAGACCAGCTGATTATATCTAAAGAAGCTGTAAATCTATTAGTAATGTTAATTAAAAGGTAATACAATTAAACCTTTTCTCTTGGAAGCAAGCAAAGCATATATGAACATGACCAAGAATGCTCGAATGAGCATACAAGAATGGTATAGATAAGGCCTGGTAGCAGGTCACGTTAAAAACACTTGGGAGTTCTAATGGACAGGAAACTCAGAGAGTCAACATTATGATGGCATTGCTAAAAACAGCTAGTGCAATCTTATAGTTAATGATAAACGCAGAGTAACCAGGATAAGAGGAGTAATGGCTCCAATGGGTTCCACAATATTTGGCACAAATCAGATCTAACTGTGACCATTACTGAACCCAAGTCTGGGAACCACAGTTGAAAAAGAACACCGCCATGGACTGAGATCCGTAAGAGAAGAGCATTCTGAACCCGAAGAGCCTTGAAATCACAGTTTGTGAGGAATAGCTGGGGAGAGTGGGGCTGTTTATCCTAAAGAAGAGATTCTGAGAAGGTGTGAACTTGTCTTCAAATAGTTAAAAGACCATAAAGCAGATAGGGAAATCGTGTTCTTAAGGTCTCAGCGGGTCGAACTGAGATTAGTAGGTAGAGTTACAGAGAAGCAGATTTCAGGTGATGTGGGGAAGGACTATATAACTGGACTGTCTGAAAAGAACCTCCTTGACCAGACACGGCCCAGGGGACAAACCAGGACTGGTCGCGCACAGGCCAGATGACCTCTCCTGGGGAGACGCAGAGGAAACTCACATATCAACAGTGAATAGGGCCAGGAAACCATCCAACTCTGGGTTAATGAATTAATTAGCGCTTAATATGTAAAAACATCTCAGTGACATGATAAACACTGAGTCAATAAATAGCATCTTGGATGATGTTGACACATTAACCTAAATCAGGACAAAGCTTCATCTAGCGGTTCTAGGCAGATAGATAAATGTGGGATTCTGAGTAATGGAAGTAGTTACTTCAAGAGGTCCTGGTTTGGATGAACTCTAGTCAGAGCAAGAATTATTTCCCTTTCCCTTATCATTCAATAAAAGTATACCAGAGTTGGGGCACCTGGGTGGCTCAGTGGGTTAAAGCCTCAGCCTTCAGCTCAGGTCATGATCTCAGGGTCCAGGGATCAAGCCCCGCATTGGGCTCTCTGCTCAGCGGGGAGCCTGCTTCTTCCTCTCTCTCTGCCTGCCTCTCTGCCTACTTGTGATCTCTGTCTGTCAATAAACAAATAAAATCTTAAAAAAAAAAAAAAAAAAAAAATATATATATATATATATATATATATATATATACACACACACACCAGAGTAAATCACTGGTAAACACAATGTAAAATATGGTATGGTCACCCAGTTTGGAAACACTAGCAAATATATATAAAGTGGGTATTGATATCATATTATAATAAGTGATAAAATAATATTATCTAAGTTTCCAGATTTTATGGTCATCCTGGATGATTTTTAAATAAATTTTACAACTACGGAATAGATTCTCCTTAAAGAATAATCACAGTACTGACATCTGTTGGGTTTGCTGTGTGGTAAGCATTTATATTATTCCATATGATGCATGAAAAATGTACAAGTTAGATGGTATTATTATCTCTATTTTACTGATAATGGCCACTGAGACTGAGACCAGTTATGTAACTTGCCCACAGTCACTCAGGTTTTAACTGGAGGCCATCTGTCCAGAGCCTGGCCACTTCAGGACTGCGTGGATTCTGTGTCAGACCCAGTACTAAGTAATTCCCACACAGTTTCTCACCTAATCCTCAAAATGACCCTGTGAGGTGTGTGTAGTCTTCTCCATGTTACAGATGAGGAGAAGGGTTTCTGGAGTTCGGCAGGTCAGAGGTCACACATTGGCAGAAATTCTAACTCTGCCCCACCCAACCCTGATGTCTAAGCTCTCACCCAGTTAACTGCCTCTGGCTAAAAAATTCATTTTATCTGAGAACTAGAATATTAGCTGTCACCAAAATAACCAGTTTCATGGGTGACATCGGAAAGTCCAAAATAAAAACACTGAAATTTGTCTTACAGTATTTTTAAGTACTGTTTATGACCAATATGTACTCTTGATAGCATAAACTGATTTTTTGGAATTATGATATTCTGGAGGAAAAAAAAAAAAAACAAACAAACACAAAAACAGGAGACCAAACTAACTGAGAGAGCCATATTATCTACTTTGATAAAACTTTATTTTCAGTGGCAGGCTTGCAGCTGATTCTTGCTGAGTCATCTAATGAGCTGAATTATCTCAGTCAAGACACATTCTCTCTGCAACCTCAGTTTCCTTTTTTTTTTTTTTTTTTTTAAGAAAATGAGGTTGTAAGAGCAGCTTCTTTTGATGCCACAAATAAGCTCTGACCACCTCCTGCCTTAGTGATCGGCTATGTAACTTAAGGTATGTAAGTGGTTTAATGTACACTTGTAATACACGAGCTAATTTCTGCAGGAGTAAACTGAGTTTTGGTTCTTCCCAACCTGTGTGTTAACAGCTTTAATACTGGAAGGTAATATTTAATTTTGGAAAAACACCCACATTTACCCATTGTCAATTACATTACTAGAGCTAAATATGGGTATTTACACTCATCTCTCACCCAATAAACATAATTAGTTCTACTTTTTTTATCAGCAAAAATTCAGAGGCAATCATTTAATGCAAAAACCAGGGAAAGTAAACTCAAATAGTAAGTTGGTTATTCCAACAACATGCGCTTAGAAGAACAAATCTGAGAACAGAAACTGACCCATCCCTATATATTCTAGCACTCCTGAAGTAACACAGAATTTGATAACAGCTGTAACATCAGCACTTGCTAATTGTACCGTTGCCTGTGGTCTGTCCACACAATGAAGCCCAGATTAGCACTGACCCCCATAGTGTTTGGGAAGCACTGTTGCACAAAATAAGGGCTATAGTAAACTGATGCTGTGAGAGAAAAGCATTATGAGAGAACTTGACAGTGTAGGCCTCTAAGAAGAAGGCACCAGTCTCCAGCCTCCTGTGTGTGAAAATTTTACTTGTGTGGCCAAACTCACTACATTAGTACATGACGCCTCAGTTAAAAACACTAATGAGTCTTCTCCTAAACCTTCACAATGACTCCGAAGTGTGTCTACCATTCACATCTGCAGGTAAGAAAAATGAGGTGGGGAGAGGTTAAAATAACTAATCCAAGGTCACTCAGGTACAGAATCAACCTGACCCTGAGGCTACACTACAGGTAAAAACTTCATTTCTTTTGAGAATATTAATATCAATTCAACTGTCATCAAAAGAACCTAAAATGGCTATTGACTCTAGAAAGGCCTGGGTAAAGGAGATGTTGGGGATGGTGTCTACCACCTAGTTCCCTGTCTTCACCAGTGTCACCAAGAGCAGGTTGCACTTCCAGAAAGAAACACCATTAGCATTCCAAAGTGATGCTGCTTGGACCCCTCACTTGAAAAACCAAAGACTGACTCCTTAAATATGAGGGTTCTTTTGAGTTCCACATTTGTAGGAAGCACTCAGAAATAATGTTGATGGTTTGTCTTAGTGGAGCTACAACTTACGTTCAATGATGAAGTTCTGAAATTTTCTATCTTACAAAAAAATGAAAGCCACCAATTGTTAATGACAATTTCCCAGATCCAGTATCAGGACACCAACAATACGGAATTCTTCACAGCAAACACGTAGTAAGACTACTTTAGCCTATGCGATTATGACTCAAAAATGAAAATATCTCATACTCAAAGAACATCAAATCTGAGTTTACACAGTAGACTAGAAGAAAAATACCTTCTTCTTGTTGGTAAAAGTCTCATGGTATTTTTATGATGCAAATAAAAATCTGTTGGGAGTTCCCAGAGATGAGGTTTTCCTTCAGTGGGATGAAAAACCCCCAGGAAGAGATTAATGGAATCTTGTCTATCAGCATCTAAAAAACAAAAATAGGAATTTTAGGAAATTCCTAATAGGATTTTAGGAAATCAATACTGAGATATACGACTTAGGAGAATGTTTTCTCAGGAGGAGAAGGTTACAACTGTGATTTCATAAAACACAAATATGAAATATTAAAAATAATAGTATTTATACTTCAGAAGTCACACACATCTAAAATCTAAAATAGTCACCAAGATTTTGAGCAGAATTAAGATCTTGCTTCCAGATGTTTCCTTTTTGCTCCATTCCTTTAATAATACAGTGAACACACATTGCTTCTTGAATTTTGAGAGATTCTTAAAAATCAAGAACTGCCATAATACCATAGTGATTTTATTTTTAGGTAAGATCACATTTTCACCATTCTTCAGTCTACCAGAAACAAATACATCTTTACTTTGTTACAAAGACAAGCAGACACTGTCAGAAACAAATAAGCAAAATGATCCCACAGCTACCCCTATTCTGTTGCACAACCTTGAACAAGTTGCTCTCCATAGTTTCCACTTCTAATCCTTGAAAAGACAGTCTTCATTTCTTTAGCAGAGACAGTGTTTATAACATTTTCTGTCCCCTCAGCTGTAGGCCTGGCCCATTCCCTTCTGGGTTTGATAATGAAGGCAGAGTGGGCACATGGATAACAGCCTCATTCTAACTATTCAACCACTCCAAAATTACTAACCACATATGCACATATATTGTATTTCCTTCCTTTTATAATTATATTTTGGTAAAAATGATGATGAGCACTAAAGGGTCTCATGAAGCACCCTTCCCATTCTGTACCGTCTCCCCTCCTCCCACCTCCCGCCAGCATCCTTCATTGTTTCCTCTCATTGCCTGCCTCCCAATCTTGTATCAGAGCCCTGTGTATTCAAGTTTGGGGCAGACATGCACGATTAAAATAATACCCTCTCTCTGAAAATGAGCATAGAACTAAAAAGCACAGTAGAAATGACTGCTTTCGAAACAAGATAACATTACCATAAAATCAATCTTCTTCCAACAGCTATAGTGAACACAGCTATCTCTAAAATTAGCAACACTGTTCTCATTGAACTATTTGGTCATCTCAGCAAAAGCAATAAATGAAATATGGCACATCAAACATGTATTAGTGTTATTACTTTTTGACAGGAAGTGTTCCATTAAAGCAGCATTTACCTTCAGGCCAAAAGTAATGTATAAAAGGGATGTGTTTATAACCTGAGCAAATTTGGGGCCTTTCTGCCACTTTTGAGAGAAAACAAGTATTAAATGATGTAGACATTACCTCCCCAATTTGTACCCTCTTTACATAATGTAAAAGTAAACATACCACTTTCTTCCCTAAGATTTGATTGATTGATTGATTGATTTAGAGCAGGGGGGGAGGGGCAGGGAGCAAGGGAGAGAGAGACTCTCAAGCTGATTCCACACAGAGCCTGGAGCCCAGTGCAGGGCTTGATCTCAGGATCCCAAGATCATGACCTGAGCTGAAACAAAGAGTCAGATGCTTAACCAACTGAGCCACCCAGGGGCCACCGTATTGCTTTTATAGTAATTACATTCTTTATGCTTCCTGTATAGTCTTAATGGCACTTAATAATTCATGCTATGCAGGACCGCAAGACATCTTACTACTGTCTAGAGAAGCTTTCCATCTTCAGCCATGTTTTCAAGGGGCCTTTCATCCTTTAAACCTCATAGCTGCTTCCTTTAACTTTTAACAAGTACGATAAAATGTGAGCGGTGAGAAACGTAACCCAATGAAGGCTACTGCTTCAAAGGATCATAATGAAGACTTGCTGAATGTGCTGCTGTTTCTATAAATATGTATCTGTGATGGATATGGTCACTAACCAAAGACTCTAAGGCCAGTTTAATGAGCCTGGGGGTCTTTTCCAGGCTAGTCTTGACTGCAAGTAAGACAACCACCCTCGTGAAGACAGTAGAACTTTTGGATATGGACACACAGGTGGGTTCTCTGCAGTTGTGGATAATAAGAGGGCAATGATTGCCTATTTTTTGTACTCAATCACACTTTAAAGGAAAAGAGAGTAATGTACTAGTCACACTTCACTCAAATAGCTAAACACTAACCACTTTTATTATGTATGTATTAAATAGATCTGGCTTGAATTGAACAATTCTTTTTTTTATAATTATCTTTTTATTTTTAATCAGCAAAAAAATATCTTAGAACTAGAATACTTATTACTCTAATGTTAAATTAGGTTTGTGATGAAGTGGGCTCTGAAATCAATAATGGAAAGGAATGTTACTCAATAAATAGTACTGTTTAATTACTACAGGGGAGGGAACAGTAAAGTTAGATCCCTACTTCATACTATATATTGAAATAAATACCCATTAAATGTGAGAAAGGCAAAGATCAACACCCTAACAGAAAAAGAGAAACGTTCAATTTTTAAACGAAATAGAAACAGGGCGCCTGGGTGGCTCAGTGGGTTAAGCCGCTGCCTTCGGCTCAGGTCATGATCCCAGAGTCCTGGGATCGAGTCCCGCATCGGGCTCACTGCTCAGCAGGAAGCCTGCTTCCCTTCCTCTCTCTCTGCCTGCCTCTCTGCCTACTTGTGATCTCTCTCTGTCAAATAAATAAATAAAATCTTTAAAAAAAAAAAAAAGAAATAGAAACAGACAAACCTACCAAAATTCAACCTTACTAGTTATCAAACAAATGCAAATTAAAACAGAATGCCACTTTTTACTTACTTAGGCTGGCGAATACTTATCAAAATGGGCACTTCTATAACTCTGCCCAGGGAATATTAACTGTTATACAGTATCCTTTCTCTAAGGCAATTTGGCAACCCAGGGGTTCCCTGCTTTCTAAAAGTCTGCATTACGCCACTTTGCTTGGAAAAGACCTACATCGGTACCTCTCATGTTAATGGAAAGAAATCTGAAGAGGATTTTAACTTTTATGAAAATAGCTGTTACTATGCTAACGCAAGTTTTTCCTAAAAGCAAAGTAGTGTAACTCAAACTTCTGGAAAGTGGGGGGATACTCCCCACTTTATGTCATTTCAACTTACCAAAGTTTTCGTGGGGTATACATATGCAGACACACATGTAAATACATACATATTTATGTATAGATAGATACAGATATGGATATGTTCAGGGCTTTAAATATATATACATATGTATTTATGTATAGATAGATATAGTATAGATATTTTCAGGGCTTTAAATATACATATATTTATATTTATTATAAATACACACACACACACACACACACACACACACAAAGCCCTGAAAATATTTATACTCTCTCACCTAATAAATATGCTTCTAGAATTTCCATAAGATAATATCAAAGATATGCAAAAAAAAGAGTATATGTTTAAAGATGTTTAAGAGGAACCAAAACGCAAAATAATAACTAAATAAATTATGATTTGTTTTTGTGTTTCTAAAGGATAAGTTTCTAAAGGATAGACTGCCATAAAGCTAATAAAATCATGTTGTAGAAGCATATTTAGGTCATAAAGATTGCTCACATTATCTAAAAGGGCAAAAGCAGAACATAAATATTATGTGCAAGGAAGGCTCATGTTCTAAATCTGAACAAATGGCTGTCTCTGGAAGGTGAAGATTATCTGACTTCATTGTGAGTTATTCTGTACTTTCTATAATTAACATCTATTATTTTCATAATTGAAAAGAAGAACTACCCTTCATTCACTCACCCAAGAACCTACTCTGTTCTGCACCAACTAGGGACACAGTTATGGACAAGACTGACTGTGGCTGTGGTGGGGCTTACATTCCAAGTGGCAAACAAACATACATACAAGTGAATAATGGACCAGGTACATTCAGGGGTTGTAAGTTCCGTGAAGACTTGTAAGTTCTGTGAAGAACGACAGAGTGACATGAGAGCAAAGGGAGGGGACACGGCCCCTTGAATTGGGTCGTGAGGGCAGGGGTAGAGGCTACAGGGTCTGAGGAAGTAACAGCTGAAGTGTACAACTGAGAAAATACACAAAGCTCTGGGGGCTGTGCCCACGCAGAAGGACAAACACAAAGGCCTGAAGGAGGAACAGACAGCGACTCCAGGAACAGAAGGAAGGCCAGCGAGGCTGGAGGGCAGTGGACAAGGGGAATGCCCATATTAGAGACAGACACAAGGCCTTGTAGGTCTCCATAAAGAGTCTTATTTTAAGTACGATGGAAAGCCCTGGAAGGGTTTTTAGAGAGGCACATGATGCTATTTGACTTCAGTTTTGAAAAGATCCCTCTGGTGGCTGTGAAGAACAGGAGCCCACGTGTGGGGGGCAGAGAGCTGAAGCAGAAGCGACTGCAGTTTTTCACACAGGGGTGACTGTTTCTGGCACCAGCATGGCGGCAGGCAAGATGAAAAACAGCAGAAGCATTTAGGGTATATTTTGGGGCTGAGACAATGAGATTTGCCGAGAGATGGAACTGGGACAGTGGGGATAAGTAAGGAAAATAAAGAAATCAGGGATGATTCCAAGGTTTCTGAACTGAGCAACAGGTGCTGAGGTGGAAAAGGCAAGTGGAAAAACAGGTTTGAGTCAGAGTAAGGAACTTCTGCCTCAGAAATGATCGGCTTGAGGGACGCCTGGGTGGCTCAGTGGGTTACAGCCTCTGCCTTCAGCTCAGGTCATAATCTCAGGGTCCTGGGATCGAGCCCCGCATCGAGCTCTCTGCTCAGCAAGCAGCCTGCTTCCCCTGCTCTCTCTGCCTGTCTCTCTGCTTACTTGTGATCTCGTCAAATAAATAAATAAAATCTTAAAAAAAAAATGATTGGCCTGAGATTCTTATTAGATACCCGTGGTAGTAAGAAATTTGGGCCCCAAGGGATGCCTGGGTGGCTCAGTTGGTTAAGCAACTGCCTTCCGCTCAGGTCACGTTCACAGGGTCCTGGGATTGAGTCCTACATTGGGCTCCTTGCTCAGCAGGGAGACTGCTTCTCCCTCTGCCTGACGCTCCCCTGCTTGTACTCTGCTCACTCTCTCTGACAAATAAGCAAAATGTTAAAAAGAAAGAAAGAAAAAAGAAATTTGGGCCCCAAGATCTTTCCTCCCTAGCTTTATACCCACAAATATTTCATATCATGCAGCAAAAGGGACTTTGCAGATGTAAGTGAGGTTACTAACTACTCACTCCAAGACTGGGCAATTATCCTGTATTATCTTGGGGGGGCCCCCTGTAATCACATGGATCCTTCAAAGGCAGAAGAGGAAAGTAGAAAGGAAGGCAGAGAGATTAGAAGCACAAGAAGGATTCAATGTGCCACTGCCAGCTCTGAAGATGGAGTGGGCCAGAAGTCAAGGAAGGCAAGAGGCCTTCGGGAACTGAGAATGACCCCCAGGCAACAGCCAGCAAGGCCAGAGGGACTTCAGTCATGGGATTCTGCCACTGACCTCAAACCTCAACAAGCCTGGAAGCTTCCAGGTAAGAGCCCAGGTTGGCCAACACCAACTTAATTTTGGCTTCTTTTGACTTCATTTGACTTAACTGCTTTCACTTTTACCAGCCTTGTGAGACCTTAAGCAGAAAACACAGCTGAGGAATGCTGTGCCCAGACTTCTGACCCACAGAAACTGTGACATAATAAATTGGTGTTGTTTTAAGGCACTAATTTTGCTGTACTTTTTAAGAACCTATAGAAAATGAACATAATATTCAAGAAGAGATGCTAGCTAGGTGGGCTTTTGGAAAAATGAGTCTGGAGTTCGGTAGAAAAGTCAAGGTTTTGGGGTGAGACAAGGGATTGGGTGAGACACAAAGGTGAGCGTCAAATGCATGGTATTTACGAGCTGGATGAGATGCCCCTAAGGTAAAAGTATAGAGAGAAAAGAGAAGGGGGTTTAGAAATGGGGCAGGAGAGGTCACCAGGGAGACTGAGTGAGAGATCACAGAGGTGAGTTTCAAGAAATAAGGAGTGGGTCACCCGTGATTAAAAACTGCTGAAAGGCTGAGCAAGATAAAGACAGAGAAATGACCTTGGATTTGGCAATAGGGAGATGGCTGGTGATTGTGACAAGCACAGGTTCAGCAGCAATGACAGGGCAGATGCCGTGAGGCAGGTGGAGAGAAAAGGACAGGAGAGGAAACAGGCACACAGATCACTCAAGAGGTTTTGCTTAGGAAACCAAGGAAATAGGACTGTAGCTGGACGGGGGCATGGGACTGGGTATGTTAAGGAAAGATCTGATGGAAAATACTAAGGAGGGCTTTCATGCATAATGGGAATGAGGCGGGGGGCGGGGCGGGGGCTGAAGATGTGAAGCCATGAGAGTCTACTTGTAGGCAAGCATGAAGGGATGGGATTCAAAGCATAGCAGAAGGGCTGGCCTAAGATGGGACAGGGCTGCCATGTTACTGAATTGCTGTATGAGTTCTAGTAGTTTGGGGGTGGAGTCTTTTGGGTTTTCCATATAAAGTATCATGTCATCTGTGAGGAGAGACAGTTTGACTTCTTCAATGCCAATTTGAATACCTTTTATTTCTCTTTGTTGTCTGATTGCTGTTGCTAAGACTTCTAATACTATGTTGAATAAGACTGGCACGAGTGGGCATCATTGTCATGATCCTGATCTCAACAGGAAGGCTGTCAGCTTTTCCCCACTGAGGATAATATTCGCTGTGGGTTTTTCACAGACAGATTTTATGAAGTTGAGGAATATTCCCTCTATCCCTATACTTCGAAATGTTTTAATCAGGAACAGATGCTGTATCTTGTCAAATGCTTTTTCTGGATCAACTGAGAGGATCATGTGGTTCTTCTCTCTTCTCTTACTGATTTATTCTATCAAAATCAATGTACAGAAATCAGTTGCTTTCTTATACACTAACAATGAAAATACAGAAAGGGAAATTAGAGAAATAATTCCATTTACTATAGCACCAAGAACCATAAGATACCTGGAATAAACCTAACCAAAGAGGTAAATGATCTGTACTTGAGGAACTATAGAACACTCATGAAAGAAACCAAAGAAGACATCAAAAGATGGAAGACCATTCCATGCTCATGGATTGGAAGAATAAACATTGTTAAAATGTCTATACTGCCTAGATCAATCTATACTTCCAATGCCATTCTGATCAAAACTCCACCGGCATTTTTCAAAGAGCTAGAGCAAACAATCCTAAAATTTGTATGGAACCAAAAGAGACTCTGAATTGCCAAGGAAATGTTGAAAAAGAAAAACAAAACTGGGGGCATCACGTTGTCTGATTTCAAGCTTTACTACAAAGCTGTGATCACCAAGACAGCATGGTACTGGCACAAAAACAGACACACAGACCAGTGGAACAGAGCAGAGAGCCCAGATATGGACCCTCAACTCTGTGGTCAAATAATCTTCGACAAAGCAGGAAAAAATATACAGTGGAAAAAAGACAGTCTCTTCAATAAATGGTGCAGGGAAAATTGGACAGCTATATGTAGAAGAAGGAAAATCAACCATTCTCTTACACCACATACAAAGATAAACTCAAAATGGATAAAAGACCTCAACATGAGGCAGGAATCTATCAAAATCATAGAGGAGAACATAGGCAGGAACCTTTTCGACATCGGCCACAGCAACTTCTTTCAAAATATGTCTTCAAAGGCAAAGGAAACAAAAGTGAAAATGAACTTCTGGGACTTCATCAAGATCAAAAGTTTCTGCACAGCAAAGGAAACAGTCAACAAAACAAAGAGGCAACCCATGGAATGGGAGAAGATATTCGCAAATGACACTACAGACAAAGGGCTGATATCCAAGACCTATAAAGAACTCCTCAAACTCAACATACACAAAACAGATAATCACATCAAAAAATGGGCAGAAGACACGAACAGACACTTCTCCAAAGAAGACATACAAATGGCTAACAGACACATGAAAAAATGTTCACCATCATTAGCCATCAGGGAGATTCAAATCAAAACCACACTGAGATACCACCTGGCCAAAATCAACAAGATGGTAAAGAACAAGTGTTGGAGAGGATGTGGAGAAAGGGGAACCCTCTTACACTGTTGGTGGGAATGCAAGTTGGTGCAGCCACTTTGGAGAACAGTGTGGAGATTCCTCAAGAAATTAAAAATAGAGCTTCCCTATGACCCTGCAATTGCACTACTGGGTATTTACCCCAAAGATGTAGTGAAAAGAAGGGCCATCTGTACCCCAATGTTTATAGCAGCAATGGCCACGGTCGCCAAACTGTGGAAAGAACCAAGATGCCCTTCAACGGACGAATGGATAAGGAAGGTGTGGTCCATATGCACTATGGAGTATTATGCCTCCATCAGAAAGGATGAATACCCAACTTTTGTATCAACATGGACAGGACTAGAAGAGATTATGCTGAGTGAAATAAGTCAAGCAGAGAGAGAGTCAATTATCATATGGTTTCACTTACTTGTGGAGCATAAGGAATAACATGGAGGACATGGGGGGATGGAGAGGAGAAGTGAGTTGGGGAAAATCGGAGGGGAAGATGCACCATGAGACTGTGGACTCTGAGAAACAAACTGAGGGTTTTGGAGGGGAGGGGGGTAGGGATTGGGTGAGCCTGGTGGTGGGTATTAAGGAGGGCACGTATTGCATGGAGCACTGGGTGTGGTGCATAAACAATGAATTCTGGAACACTGAAAAGAAATTAAAAAAAAAATGGGACAGGGCTACTCCAATCACTGTAATACAATACAGAAACTAGAGGTGCAGATAAGGACAGGCTCTGCTTTGAGAGGAATGTTGAAGAGGGAGTTCACCTCAATGACATGCAAGGTCACAGCGGAGAGTGGGGTGCTATAGATTTCAGGAGAAGACATGAAACGGTATGAAAACAGTCCTTTTGGAACGTGGTCATTTCCCAATGGTCATTCCGCTAGAAGGAATATACCAGAGAACAGTAGTAGGACTGGCAGGCTGTTTTAGTGTCCTTTGGAGACCTGTACTCAGTTTAAAATGGAGCATAATTAGCTACAGTGTTTTCTCTTGCCATGTTTAACTGCTTTGGTTGCAGGACTGTGAGCAGTTATTAACATTATTTAAAAGGTTATTAAAACATAACATTTTGCCAAGTGTCTTCTCCCTGCTAGAGCCAAACACAGCTTATCCACTCTAAACCTGTTAGAAGGATGACCTTAGTAGGCCGCCTCACTAGTCTTGATAAACTAAAATGTTCTTCTCCCTTGTACGCCTCTGTTCCAGTGGTGAGCAGAAAGTAAAACTGTTCCACAACCTTATGGCACGACCACAAAGCCGAGGGATGCCTCCTCCACGTTTCCCATGTGTGGTGAGCTTTGCAGTCCTTAACTTGTGAATGTCTCTTTTTTTGAAATCTCTGTTTGAGAAGGATATGATTTCCCTCCATGTGTGCGCACACACAAACACACACACACACACACACACACCCCACAATTTTAAACTGCACGTGTGTATATATGTATACGTGTTTGCGTGAACAGAGCAGATCTATTATTAACTGCTAAAGGTATCCTGTATCTTTTTTTTCTCTGTATAACAGGACTGAAATTCAACAAGCTTCAGCAAGAAAATTCAGCTAACCAAAAGGCAAAAAAAAAAAAAAAAAAAAAAAAAAAAAAAAAAAAAAAAAGGTCAGAAGGAGCTTAACAAGTTCCTTCAGACAGTTATAATAATAAAACTCTCCCTAACATCTGAAGGGAGTTCCTAGGTATCTCTTCTTGGCATCCTCCAACTGCCGATGTAACCAGCTGTGTTAGAAACCAAAGGTACTTCTTAAAGACAAACCTCAAAGCATGCTAAGATGAGAAACCTCAAGAACAGTTTTTTAAAAGAGCCTGAAAGAGAGTGAGGTGGGTTGCCTATATGGCATCAGTCTGTCTATACAAACCAATGATGAAATTCCCAAGGCAACAAAAGTAAAATGAAACAAAAGGGACTACATCAAACTAAAAAGCTTTTGCACAGTGAAGAAGACCCTCAACAAATGAAAGACCATCTACTGAATGGGAGAATATATCTGCAAATGATATATCCAATAAGGGGGTAATATCCTCACTATATTAAGAACTCACACAACTCAGTACCAAAAAAACAAACAACTGATTGAAAAGTGGGCAGAAGACCTGAGGAGACACTTCTCCAAGGAAGGCATCCAGATGGCCGACAGACATATGGAAAGATAGTCGACATCACTCATCATCAGGAAAATGCAAATCAAAACCACAATGAGATATCACCTCACATCTGTCAGAATGGCTACTATCAAAAAGACAAGAAATAACAAGTGCTGGTGAGAAATCAGAGAAAAGAGAACCCTTGTGCACTGTTGGTGGGAATGCAAAATGGTGCAGCCACTATGGAAAAGAGTGTGGAGGATCCTCAAGAAATTAAAACTAGAACCACCATATGATCTGGCAATTCCACTTCTAGGTATTTATCCAAAAAACCCAAAAACACTAATTCAAAAAGATGTACCCCTACATTCATTGTAGCATTATTTACAATCACCAAGATATGGGTGCAACCTAAGTGTCCATCGATAGATAAATGAATTTAAAAAATGTGATACACACACAATGGAATATTACTCAGCTATAAAAAAGAATGAAATCTGGATAGACCTAGAGGCATTAATGCTAAGTGAAATAAGTCAGATAGAGAAAATAATTTCACTTACATGTGGAATCTAAAAAATGATATAAATTAACAACAAAAAAAACCCCCAGAAACAGATTCACAGATACAGAGAACAATCTGGTAGTTGCCAAGAGGAGAGGGGGAATTGGGCAAATTAGGGGAAGGGGATCAAAAGGTACAAATTTTCAATTATAATATAAATAAGACATGGGGTTGCAATGTATAGCATAGAAAATATAATAATATTGTAATATCTCTGTATGGGTGACAGATAGTAACTAGATTTACCATGATTACTTCATGATTAAGTGAAACTAATATAATAGTATACATCAACTACACCTCAATGTCTAAAAACCCTTATGAGGGGTCCTGGATCAAAAACCCAAGGATCAAAACCTTTTTTTTTTTAACTTTTTTTTTTTTAAGATTTTATTTATTTATTTAACAGACAGAGATCACAAGTAGGCAGAGAGGCAGGCAGAGAGAGTGGGGAAGCAGGCTCCCCACCAAGCAGGGAGCCCGATGTGGGGCTCGATCCCAGGACCCCAAGATCATGACCTGAGCCAAAGGCAGAGGCTTTAACCCACTGATACACCCAGGCACCCCTCAAAAATCTTTTTGATCGTTGTTGATGTATGAAGCGGTACTCTACCATAATTTTATTTTTCTTATTATGAGTGAAGTTGAACTTTCTTTCGTATGTTTAGAATCCATATGCAATGCTTTCCCTGCAAACTGTACATGTCATTTACTCATTTTTTCTCCAGAACTTTTGGTCCTTTTATATTGGCTTATTATATCTAAAGGTAATACTAGCTCTTTGCATCTAAAGGAAATTACCATTTTTTGGTAGGTTTCAAATTTTTCCTTAGCTTGTCTTTTGACTTAATTTGCTGTTTGTCTGTCTACATTACATTTTTTTGGTAATGAAAGAGAAAAAATTCCCAACAACCTAATGTCAAGTGTCTTTCTGCCCGCCCCAGAGGAATCACATGAGGAGATTAAATTTTGTAAAGTTATTTTGAGTGCTTAAAAAAAAATGGCTGTAGAAATATATTAACATCATATGATAGCCATTGTAATTTTAAAATAAGTTGTATGCCTCAAGGACACCATGCTTCTCAAAATAAAGTCTGTTTTAGCCACACTATTTATAAAATAATTGCTTTCAGAGTAGTTCCTCTTTCAGTGGTACAGTTTTGCTTTACACTTCTATTATGCACATGTTACACTTTTTCTTGACCATCTTCTATCTTTCAATAGTCCTCCCTGCTTTTTAAATCACATACATCTCCACATTCGTTCTCTCTGTCCCCTAGTATTATTAAAAAATACTTCGCTTGGTCCTTATCTGTCAATAATAATTCCCATTACAGGGACAATGATGTCAGAGGGCAGAAGAGTGGATGTTTCCTTTCCATCGGGGCAGTTTTCCACCTTTCCCATGGTAACCCATCCCCTGAGAGATATGTACTTGTGGACACACAACTTATACAAGTGTTATAGGTTGAGCCGTGTCCCCCTAAAAAAGATACGTTGAAGCCTTGGGACGCCTGAGTGCTTCAGTCGTTAAGCATCTGCCTTCAGCTCAGGTCATGATCTCAGGGTCCTGGGATCGAGTCCCACATCAGGCTCCCTGCTCAGCGGGAAGCCTGCTTCTCCCCCTCCCACTCCCCCTGCTTATGTTCCCTCTCTGTCTCTCTTCTCTGTCAAATAAATAAATTTAAAAATCTTAAAAAAAAAAAAAAAAAAGATACGCTGAAGCCTTAAGCCCTGGGACCTGTGAATGTGACCTCATCTGGAAGTTGAGTCTTTGCAGATACAATCCACTTAAGATGCAGTCCCACTGGAGTAGGGCAGCCCATAATCTGACAGGACTCATGTCCTTACAGGAAGAGTGAGACTCACAGGGAAAATGCCATGTAGACACAGACACAAGGGGAAAATGTCAGGCAAAGTCAGAGGTAGGAATGACAGTGCTGCAGTGGCAAGCCATAGATCACCCGAAGTCATCAGAAGCTACGAAGCAAGTAAGGATCCTCCCCTGGAGCCTTCACAGGGAGCACGGCCCTGCTCAGCCCCTGATTTCGGACTTCAGCCTCCAGAACTGTGGGACAATAAAGTGCTACCACTTCAAGCCACTTAGCTTGTGGGATTTTGTTACAGAAGACCTAGGAAGCTAGCACCACAAAGAGGAGCCAGTGAGCACGCCTTCAGGGAGATAACCCTATTTTAATCAATGCTCTAACTGGTAAAAACAAGTGAAACCCATTGTAATTTTGTGTTTCATGATTGATAATAACCAATTACTTCTAACTCACATTGTGGCCAATTTGAATACATCAGTACATATTAATGTCCTCATCGGTGACGACGGCATTAGGGATAATAAAAGATGATGGAAACGCTTTAGTATTTTTCCTTTAGAAATCTAGAATTGAAACTTATGCCACTGGCCAGAATCTCTAAGTTCAATTTCCCTAACTCTCAGTTTCTGCTTGGATTACTCTACTTTGATTCTTAAGTTTTAAACCCAGTTCAAGGAGCAGGCATAAAGAGGAATATCTAAATTCTCATTAAGGTCCGCAGTAGACTCTGTGGTTTATGTTATACACTGAGCTTACCCAGAGTACTACAATGGGCTCAGAGAATGCAAAAGAAATGATCTGAGAAGTCTTGGGGCATCACTGATAAGCTACATGTTACTAGGCTGGCATCCTTAGTCCTGTCAATTTTGTAATTCAGGGAAAAGGGGGAATTGGGGAGGACACAGGTAATAAATTAACTCATGTGTTTATTAATTCATCCTACAAATATTTAGTGTGCCATGAGCAAAGCACTGGGAAACTGTGGTGAATGAGCTGCCCATGGGGCTCTCTGGTCTCATGGCAGGAACTAATGGCATCGTGAATGATTTCACGGCAACTGTGCTAAGTGCTATGAAGGAAAAGCACAGAATGCCATTAGAACAAACCCTGGAGGACCTTCTTTGAGCAAGTCAAAGTATAGTGAGCTCTCAAGGCTGGCTAGGCATCAGGAGAAGATGGCAGTCATGTATTCCAGTGGATGGAACCACATGATTAAGCAGCCTAATTTATTCAGGGAATGTGAGAGCGTCACTGCATCTGGAGAGGAGCAATGGAGGACAGCAATGGAGTAAATGACATGCAGGACCTACAGATTCCCTTGTACTTCCCTCCTACGCCCACCAGGCTACCCACCAGCTTCTGGCTCCTCCAAAGTGTGTGAATAGGGAAGGTCTTACTTGGCGCGATGTGCCCCAGGGCAAACCCTATGATCCCCACCCTCCCGGTGCTCGTACTGTAGTGGGATACTCTCTGCTATACGGTGAACTGTCTCCCCCAAAAGATACATTGCAGTCCTAATCCCAAATACCTGTGAATGTATAATCTTATTGGAAAATAGGGTCTTTGCTGATGTAATCAAGTTAAAATGTCACACTAAATTAGGATGGGCCCTAATGCAATAGGACTAGTGTCCTCATGAGACCAGGGAAATCTGACACTGACACAGACACAAGAAGGAAGACGGCCATGTAACCATGGAGGCAGTGATGGAGGTGCCACAGTTGCAAACCAAAGAACACCAGGGATTGCTGGCAAACTACCAGAAGAAAGGAAAAAGCAAGTCTGGATTCTCACCTATCAGTTTCAGAAGGTGCCTGGCCCCACTAACAACTTGATTTTGGACTTTCAGCCTCCAGTATAGTGAGATAATAAATTTGGGCTGCTTTGAGCCACCCAGTTTGTGCTATTTGGTTACAGCAGCCCTAGCAAACTGATACTGATTTCCCTTGCAAGGGGTGGGAGATATGATGTGCTTCTAACCAATGGGATATGGCAAAGGGATGGGCCATCGTCCCCACAATTCTAATACTCTCTTGCTGGCAAACTCATTCTAGAAATTCACTTTCCCTTGTAGGCTGTGAAGAAGCAAGTTACTAAGAGTCCCAAAGTCACAAAAAAACTATGAGGAATTGAATTCCACCAGCAAACGCACAAGCAGGGAGCAAATCCTTCCCTAGTCCGACCTCCAGATGAGACCACAGCCTGCCTGACACCTTGACTGCAGCTCTGTGAGACTCTATGCAGAAAATCCAGCTAAGTTGTGCCTGGACTTCCTCCCACAGACATCGTGGGATAATAAACACATGTTGTCTTAAGCCGTTCTTAATAATTTGTTACGCAGCATGGAAAACTGATATGCTTGCATTGTAACACAGCAAACTGATTTGCATTCTCTCTGGGAATGGGAAATGTTGAAAGCGGACTCTGTGGGTGCTTTCAGGCATGCCTCAGAAGTTCCCGTCACCAGAGACTCTCTTGCAGTTCCCTTGGTGTGGACCAAACAACTTTTCCTACCAGTTTTTCACAACTCCTTCCTTAGGAATCCAGGGATCACCTCCGGGTTCTTGCTGCTGGGTCCCTCCGGCCAGGACTGAGGTCAATCCCATGCTACCACCCTCCCTCATGAAGCCCACGCCTGGTCACCAGTAGACTACTCAAAGATCCTTTGGCCCAATCATATATGGAGGGCAGGCCCTTCCCAACATGGCAGCCCTCTCCTCAGTCCATAGCTGTACTTCAGCTCTGCTACACAGTAATGCGAAGTTAACAGTTCTATGCCACCCCTCTAACAGAAGAATATGAGGATTTGGTCTGTGATATCTATTATGTTGGAAATTCCATCAGAATGGAGGCAGCAGAAGTACCATTTTAACAACTTGTTACTTCTGAGTATTCACAAGTCATAAAACAAAGAAAGATATAATTTAGTGTTAATGCTACTATTAATTTCTAGCTGACATTTTTTTTTTAAGATTTTATTTATTTATTTGTCAGAGAGAGAGAGGGAGAGAGAGCAAGCACAGGCAGACAGAATGGCAGGCAGAGGCAGAGGGAGAAGCAGGCTCCCTGATGAGCAAGGAGCCCGATGTGGGACTCGATCCCAGGACGCTGGGATCATGACCTGAGCCGAAGGCAGCTGCTTAACCAACTGAGCCACCCAGGCGTCCCTCTAGCTGACATTTTAAAAATTAGCTTGTCAAGACTGTAAATCCTATTTTTAAAATAATGATTAAATACCCTCAAACAAATTTATCTATGTATCGCAAGGTGACAGAAGCCAAGGAATCAAAGTATTTTGCAGTACTGGGCACCTGGGTGGCTCAGTCAGTGGAGTGGCTGCCTTCAGCTCAGGTCATGATCCCAGGATCCTGGGATCAATCAAGTCCTGCATTAAGTTCTCTGCTCAGCAGGGAGTCTGGTTCTCTCTCTCCCTCTGCCCTCCCACCCACCCGCATGTGCTCTCTCTTGTTCTATCTCAAATAATAAAATAGACATTTTTTAAAAAAAGTCTTCTGCACTATTTAAGAGCTCCTATTATGGGTGGAAAAATGCAACATTGCACTATTTAAAATATAAAATTTATTCATTCATTTATTGAACAAATGTTTATTTAGAATATTCTAAGTGAGATTCTATTTTAAACTTTGGCTTTACTTAGCCAGATTGCTCAAAAAAGGTGTATGTTAAGAAGAAAAGTGCATATCAGGTAAAGTTTTAGAGCTGCTTATTATTCCAGAATTACCTGAAAAAGCATTGCTGTAATATCTAGACAGGGTCTGCATGATGTCTTTTGAATGCTGGGTCCACGGTGCTATCTTTCTGTAGGTTTTTACACGATGAACAAGTTGAGAACCACCATACTGAAGGGAGAGAGTGTCCCCATGATCTTCATAGAGTTCCTCAAATAACCTAAATCAAAGAAAAATAAACATTACAAAATTTTACCAAAAGTATTATATACATGGTTCAGTTAGCCACATATGAATTCCTAACAGCCTTTCAAGCAGACTCTTGATGATAAATCCATATGTAAAATATATGCTACAGTAATAGTCTAGCAAGTAAAAAAAAAGTCATAGAAAACACTAAAATGGAAGTTGGAGAAACAAAAACATAAGGCATCAAAGCCAGACCAAGGTGATTCTAACCTGACTAAAGGACTCCTAACTTTCTTCAGGCTGCCAAATCAATTTACCTCCCACAACAGAATTGGATGATCTCTTGCCACCGACAGATAAACCATACTCTTTCCTCAGAACACGTCTGAAACCTGTATTTCTCCAAGTGCCTGTTAAGGTTTTCAGTGCTGTGATATCTGTGGATCTGGCCACTTGGAAGTTGTTCATTTTCCTAACAGAGCCTTTATGACTACCTCAGATGACCAATAACAAGCATCATTGTATTTTCAAGAAAGAGCACTCTACGCAGTGGCATAGATCCAATGGACAGTGAAGAAATGTAATCCTTCATGAAGAATCAATCTTTCATGTATCTTATATTTTTAATTCAAAATGCATGAAGGCACATGACTTCTTCTTTCTAATGCAATCTAAATTTGTTTTTTTTTTTTAAGATTTTATTTATTTGAGAGAGAGTGCGCAAGAGTGCGCATAAACCAGGGCAGGAGTGGGGGAGGAAAAAAGGGGGAGAGCAAAGGAGGGGAAGAGAATCTTAAGACAATTCCGTGCTGAGCACAGAGCCCATCATGGGGCTCAACTCGATCTCATAACCCTGAGATCATGACCTGAGCCAAAACCAAGAGTCAATGCTCAACTGAGCCACGTGTGCACCTCTGGATTTGTTTGGTAAAAACCCACCAGTTTTGTATTTATCTAAAGCACTCTGGATTTATATAAAGAACATAGTATTTATTCATAATTAACACACACATAAAAAAATAAAAACCATGGCAACAACACACAGGTCTTTAATAAAATATTACAGAATTATTTGAAAAATGTCTTCCAGCAACATAATTTTTGAGAAGTTAAAAGAAGAAACAAATTCATAGAAGTCCTTATTATTAATCAGTTTTGCTCTCTGTGATTACCAGCATTCAAAAGGTGGAAAATAAGATTTACCTAACTGCAGGGCGCCTGGGTGGCTCAGTCATTAAGTGTCTGCCTTCGGCTCAGGGCATGATCCCAGCATCCTGGTATCGAGCCCCATGTCGGGCTCCCTGATTGGCGGGAAGCCTGCTTCTCCCTCTCCCGCTCCCCCTGCTTGTATTCCCTCTCTTGCTGTGTCTCCCTATGTCAAATAAATACATAAAATCTTAAAAAAAAAAAAAAAAGATTTACCTAACTGCATCTGTATCAAACTGCAGATTTGGCTTGTCGATCAGTCCCAAGGAGTACAGCTGATAAGCCAGAGCGCATTTTCCCACCATAAACTGTGCTGTGTTGGTGCGGTCTAAACAGTCCACACAGTTGGTTCGAAGAACGCCAGTCTAAACAGAAATACCATTAAGACTGTCAACCGTTATTCAGTGGCCAAAACTGCTTCTATCCCATTTTAGATGTCCTTCCTTAAAAAACAGAAGAAAAGCTGTAGGCAGGGTATTATTCCTGAACAAACAATGAAGAACATTATAGAAAAGTTACATTTGTTGCTCAATTAAAATTGCTGCATTGGCATCATTACACCTACTAGTCTGTATTTGAATTTCCTTCCTGAGTTTAAAATAAAACAGTGAAAAAATAAAATAAAATAAAATAAAATAAAACAAAACATTTCTTGATTGGATTATTTGTTCTTTGGGTGTTGAGTTTGCTAAGTTCTTTATAGATTTTGGACACTAGCCCTTTATCTGATATGTCATTTGCAAATATCTTCTCCCATTCTGTCAGTTGTCTTTTGGTTTTGTTAACTGTTTCCTTTGCTGTGCAAAAGCTTTTGATCTTGATAAAATCCCAAAAGTTCAAAAATGAACTTTTTTGCCTTTGCTTCCCTTGCCTTTGGGGATGTTCCTAGGAAGATGTTGCTGCGGCTGAGGTTGAAGAGGTTGCTGCCTGTGTTCTCCTCAAGGATTTTGATGGATTCCTTTCTCACATTGAGATCCTTCATCCATTTTGAGTCTATTTTCGTGTGTGGTGTAAGGAAATGATCCAATTTCATTTTTCTGCATGTGGCTGTCCAATTTTCCCAACACCATTTATTGAAGAGGCTGTCTTTTTTCCATTGGACATTCTTTCCTGCTTTGTCAAAGATGAGTTGACCATAGAGTTGAGGGTCTATTTCTGGGCTCTCTATTCTGTTCCATTGATCTATGTGTTTGTTTTTGTGCCAGTACCATGCTGTCTTGATGATGACAGCTTTGTAATAGAGCTTGAAGTCCGGAATTGTGATGCCACCAACTTTGGCTTTCTTTTTCAATATTCCTTTAGCTATTCGAGGTCTTTTCTGGTTCCATATAAATTTTAGGATTATTTGTTCCATTTCTTTGAAAAAAATGGATGGTACTTTGATAGGAATTGCATTAAATGTGTAGATTGCTTTAGGTTAGGTAGAACAAATAATCCAATCAAGAAATGGGCAGAGGACATGAACAGACATTTCTGTAAAGAAGACATCCAGATGGCCAACAGACACATGAAAAAGTGCTCCATATCACTCAGCATCAGGGAAATATAAATCAAAACCACCATGAGATATCACCTCACACCAGTCAGAATGGCTAAAATTAACAAGTCAGGAAATGACAGATGCTGGCGAGGATGCGGAGAAAGGGGAACCCTCCTACACTGTTGGTGGGAATGCAAGCTGGTGCAACCACTCTGGAAAACAGCATGGAGGTTCCTCAAAATGTTGAAAATAGAACTACCCTATGACCCTGCAATTGCACTGCTGGGTATTTACCCTAAAGATACAAACGTAGTGATCCGAAGGGGCACGTGCACCCGAATGTTTATAGCAGCAATGTCTACAATAGCCAAACTATGGAAAGAACCTAGATGTCCATCTACAGACGAATGGATAAAGAAGATGTGGTATATATACACAATGGAATACTATGCAGCCATCAAAAGAAATGAAATCTTGCCATTTGTGATGACGTGGATGGAACTAGAGGGCATCATGCTTAGCGAAATAAGTCAATCGGAGAAAGACAACTATCATATGATCTCCCTGATATGAGGGAGAGGAGATGCAACATGGGGGGTTGAGGGGGTAGAAGAGTAAATGAAACAAGATGGGATTGGGAGGGAGACAAACCATAAGTGACTCTTAATTCACAAAACAAACTGAGGGTTGATGGGGGGAGGGGGTTGGGAGAGGGGGGTGGGGTTATGGATATTGGGGAGGGTATGTGCTATGGTGAGTGCTGTGAAGTGTGTAAACCTGGCGATTCGCAGACCTGTACCCCTGGGGATAAAAATATATGTTTATAAAGCTGTAAAAAAAAAAAAAAGAAAAAGAAAAAAGAAAGGATGAATACCCAAGTTTTGTAGCAACATGGACGGGACTGGAAGAGATGATGCTGAGTGAAATAAGTCAAGCAGAGAGAGTCAATTATCATATGGTTTCACTTATTTGTGGAGCATAACAAATAGCATGGAGGACAAGGGGAGATGGAGAGGAGAAGGGAGTTGAGGGAAATTGGAAGGGGAGGTGAACCATGAGAGACTATGGACTCTGAAAAACGATCTGAGAATTTTGAAGGGGTGGGGGGTGGGAGGTTGGGGGCACCAGGTGGTGGGTATGGTAGAGGGCACGGATTGCATGGAGCACTGGGTGTGGTGCAAAAATAATGAATACTGTTATGCTGAAAAAATAAAAAATTAATTAAAAAAAATAAATAAAACAAAACAGTGAATGTTTTCCACATGGACCAATTACTAAAATACATGCTTTTATTCGGATACATCTCCTTTATTGTAAAAACCAAATGTTCAGTGGTTGAGGCCATATCTTTCTTAAAGCATAATTATTATATGTACATATATTGTGATCATTTCTGGCTTGTTTTCCAAAGTGATTCTAATTTATTCTTTTCCCATTTCTGTTTATGTTTTAATTTCCAATAATAAAATCTATCTTATGTAGAAAAAATCCACAGGCCATTATTATTTTAGCTGCGCATCACTTGTAAGAGTTATACACTAGCAGTTAGTGTTTAAAAATCATTCCCGAACAGTTAATAATTTTTCATTAAATAAGAAGTATCTCTCTCTCATGGCTGCTTTCAGAAAACATCATACACTGCAAATACAGATTCTTTGTATTATTAATAGAGTAGCATCTATACCTGCAGGCGACCAGCGCGAATCACACATCCTCCTAGTTCATTCCACCTGTGTTTAAAAATAGATGTTTAAGAAAAAATTTAATAGCATAATCTATATTCATTTTTGGTTCCAGCTCTTTATAAGGAATCAAAGGAATAGGGCTGAATGTGCCAAAATAATCAACTGATTCTGCCTACTTTCATTCCTTCTGGTAAGTGAATATGCAAATAACTCAGAAGGAAGGCTATCCATGCTCTCTTTCCTCACCGAGGCCCAGGAAAGAAGCATCTTATCTTGCCCCAGTGTCCCACACCCAGGCATTTGTCTCCCATGTTCAACCAAAATCTCTCTTGCTTTAAGCCCATTTCCTGTCTGGTTTCTACAGACATGAATAGTAATTGCAGGGCATTGAGCTTTATCCTTCTCCCCTCAACAGTCAGATTCTCTCCCTCCTCTAGCATTTCTTCGTGGAGCTTTGCTGCATTCCTTTGGTTGTTTTTGCAGATATCCTTATTATTGTCCTACCTACTTATTTTCTCCATGTGCTAAGGAATGCCTGGGAATATGTTCTAAGCAATACATAATGATATTCAGATTTTACTTTAATGATTTAAAGCATTTTAATGATTTAAAATATTTTAAGTTCTTAAAATATCTTCATTATTTTAAAGAAGGTTCAGTTCAGAAGATAGTTCACACAACAGGCCTGATGACTGCTATTCTCAGAAAGGCCTGCTTATATGGTTGGCCCTTGGCTGACATCTGGGAACTTGAGTTCCCACCATTCCCAGACGGACAAGAGTGGCTCACTGTGCCTAAACTGTGTGTTGAAACAATATGGTTTTGCTGAACATCCTTGTTCCTTCTGGAAGTCAGGAATTTTGGTATGCGCCAAGCAAAAGCTGCCTAGGGGACCAGCCTCCAGTGAAAAACCCTGGCACTGAGTATCTCATCATCTCCTCTGGTTGGCAACGTTTCACCCATGCTGTGACAACGAGCTGCTGGGGGAATTAAGCATGTTGTGTGGGACTCCATTAGGAGAGGACTCTCAGAAAGCTTTACCTATTTCCTCTGGACTTTGCCACACAAGCCTTTTCCCTGTGCTAATTTTGTTTTGTATCCTTTAACCTTAATAAATCACAGCCATAAGCACAACAATATGCTGAGTGCTTTGAGTTTTCCTAGTGCATCCCTGAGTCTGGGAATGGTCTTGTGGACCACTGTCACAAGGCCCCTAAAATTCAAATTATAACAAAAGGAGGACTTCTGAAGACACACACACTATATAATTGGTTGGTTTTTTTGCTCTTTTTTTTTTAACCATTATAGTTAACTTTGTAGCTGAAAATAAAATTCTGGGAATATACAATATCAGATCCTTAAAAGATAAATACAACATGATCCTTGATCTGAAGAAACTCACAAAGTAATAATGAAGAAAGATCTGTGAGAAAATAACTGTAATACAGTGATAAACATTATTTTCATTAAAATGTTAGTATTCAGTCGATGGAAAAAAAAAATTCCTGCTCCTATTTAATGCTGAAAAATAGGATTCGCTGCAGAAAATTTCACTTTAGAGAAATATTTTAGACAATGTTTGTTCCATGAAGTAAGAGATAAAGACTCCTCAGCTTCCGTCTCAAGATTCATGACCAGAGGAAGTCCTGTACCCAGAGTGAATGCGCATTCCACAATCACCTGAATGTCTTCTCTGCCCCAATAAATTCATCCATCTTTCAAGTAGTACAAACTGCTCATATTTAGAATAGTTATCCATCAGAGCAAAATGTTTGATTTCAGTTTTTAAATACCATACGTACTTTTCATCTGGCCGCAAGATGCTACAGTAAGAATCGGGGCGGTTTACAAAGAAACCCGTTTTCTTCACCACGCTCTCTGCGATCACGTTCAGTCGATCAAGGACATTACACAGCTTGCTGATGACAGGAGGAAGAACGAGAAAAGTGAGAAGAATCCGTTTAATATATATTTACCCTTTATAACTGAAGCAAATAGAGTCCATAGTAATGATATTCATGGATTTAATTTTTAAAATCTCTGGTTTGTATCCAACAGGAACGCTGTAATAATTAGTTTCTATCATATAATGTGTACTCAGTAACGAACAAGATTTGGTGCAAAGAGACATGAAGGGCCCGCATCAGCTCTTGGCAAGCCTTAATCTTGGCACATTACATCCCCTGGAGAGCTTTTCCCAAAGCCTTTCACTACTTAAGAGTCCCGGCAGGCAAGTCAATATGCATTCGTAGGATGACTGTGAGGAGTGCGTGATATACAGTGGAGGTGGCAGGGGAAGAAAACTCTGGAAAATAAATACAAATGGTGCCCACCTGTGATCAGGCTTAGAGGGGACGAAAATGTGTGCACATATATGTGTGAGGTGTGCATGGGTATCTAACTACACAAAATGATTCGGAAAAAAGCACAATGAGTTACAGTACAAAACAAGCCAGTAACATTAAAATATGAACGAGACCTCAAAATAAACCTTGTGTTTCTATGATGCCTAGGACATGAGTAAAAGGAGAAGGCAAGGTTAAAGAAAGGAGGTCCCTTGGATGATATGTTTTGGGTCAGCTCTTGACAGGTAAAGGAGGGGTGGGAAAGTACCCCGGAGAGGTGGGGGTCGCGAACAACAGGGACAGAGGCTCAGGAATGGGACCCCGGCTGCCACACTGGGAGCTGAGCACACAGTTTCAGTTTTCAGGAACAGACTGGCCCCAGAACAAAGAAAAAGTTATTACATTCTGGAACCAACCAGGCGATGGGGCTTTAACACTACACTAAGGAGTTTGGATTTACTACCAACATTCAGGAGTTACTGCAGGCTTATCCACAGGTGAGATCGTCTGAAAGTGGTGTCTGAGAAAGTGATTAAACAGGGGGACAGAATGAAACATGGAAAAGTGAAGCCAATGCCTGTGAGGGAAAAGTCGTGGAGCAGGGATGTCCTGAAGTGACTAGCTACTTCAAAGAGAATGTCCAAGTGATATAAATCGTGGGCAAAAAAAACAAAACAACAGAAAACAGAGTCTGGTCAATTAATTGAAGCACTCAAATTATACATCAGTAGCAAAACAGCCCCTCAAGCAGATTCATAAAGGAAATTAAAAGAGAACATTCACTTTATTTTTTTTTAACATCTTATTTATTTTCGAGAGCAAGCAAGCTAGCAAGAGAGAGCATGAGCAGAAGGGAGTGGCAGGGGGAGAGGGAGAAGCAGACTTCCCGCTGAGCAGGGAGCCTGATGTGGGGCTTCATCCCAGGACCCTGAAATCATGATGAGCTGAAGACAGATGCTTAACCAACTGAGCCACCCAGCTGCCCACATTAACTTTACCCCAGAGATCAGTTTCCTGCTATTTAACATCACAAGAAAAGGATAATGCCAGAACCAAGCATATGAATATCTACTCACCTTTTGGTGTACTTGGCCATATCCCAAGGGATATAAATAATCATGTGTTCAGGAGGCAAAAACTGGTTGAGGTACGTCACAGCAGCTACAAGCTCCTCACTCAGAATTCTCTCATGCTTTCTTTTCTCTCGTTCCTTTATCAAAAATTAAACATTTTCGGGGTTCTAATTACCTCAAATCAGAGGAACAGACTTTTAACAGTTTTACTTTTCAGCTAAGACAAGAAGCCAAAGTCTTAAATATATGAAATAAAACTTAAAAATAATATAAATGCAGAGAAATAAATGCTTTGTTGAATTAAAATCAACAGATAATTAGCTTCAAAAATTCCAGGAGATGAGATTTCTTTTTAGTAACTTCCTGGAGCCCTGAGAATCCCAGTTCACCTTCCTGGGGCTGGCCGACATACTCCACACCCCACGCTGGCAGCAGACAACTCCCCAAGGACCAGAAGAAAGAAACCCCCAACTTCAGCCAGCTAAGGGTCACACCGAAATCAGCTGGTTCTGACAGATAATCCCTCAACTGGCTGAGAGTGCTTCGGCAGCCTATGGGGGTTCTTAAATTGGACTCTCACAAAATCCCCTGTGAAGGAGCCAAGGCAGGCCCTTCCCCCTCTCCCCCTTTTACACTGTGGTTGAATGAGGTTAAGAGGTGTTCACGAGAATCTTACCTTCTGCCTCCCTGCCTGTTGTATACCCCATTACATATCACATGCTTCTCATTCGAGAGCTCTCGGGCTGCTGCCTGCTAGCCACGCAGCCTGCGGCAAGGCTCTCAACTTTCCTAGGCCTCTATTTCTTCATCTATAAAATGGGGCAACAACAGTATCTTCCTCACAGCAAAAATGTGAGGCTTAAAAGAGATAAAACATGATCATCTCTTCTCAGAGCATCTGGCACATGGGGACTATTCATCAAAATTAACTCCTTTTATTGTTATCCTGTTCAGGGCTTCACTTAGAGACAAGGAAAAACAATTCAGTGATAGTAACACTGACATGGTGTGGAGGCACTACGGCTGGCATCAAAATGGGTCTCCGCTGTTTCCAATCATGGTGATTAGCTATCAGTTGTCATGAATTTAATTAGCTAACCGCTGTGGAAACAAAAAGGGTATCTATTTTGCACAGCTGAGTAAACCAAATGGGAGGAATTAGAAAAGAATTGATTAAGAAGTGTTAAATCAGTTTAGGATGAACATGTAGTTAGCTTTTTACATCTGAGAGAATTAAATATCTGGAATTTTTCTCAAAAGCACTCCATATCAACTAAGGGAAACAAAACCTTTTTGAAATTTGATCAAATCTGACATTTCATGAGATGGGGAGAACAGGTTATCCAATCAACCATCGGTCATCTCTGAGGAATTTGCCCTGTGCCCCATCTGACTGTCAGGGGTTAGTGTTAGTAAGCCAACCTCCTTTGGGGCACAGACCCCTGCTACAACCAAATGAAAACATCACACACACAAGCGGTTTTGCATATCATCTCAAGGGTTCAGAGACTCCCCCAGTGACCATCCAGAGCCCTCGACTAAAAACCTCCAAATAGTTTTGCCTGACTACAGGTTGACTTCCCATCGATGCCTGACTACAGGTTGACTTCCCATCGATTCCCCAGTAACAGCACTGAAGGCATGGAGATTGTGGTAAATGTCGACCAGCGCCTCAAACTTCCATAACCAGGGGAAGTGGGGAGCGGGGGTATTCACAGCACATGGTAAGAGAGAAAAGAAATCAAGGAAAGTATTTCACTTTAGTGACTTCATATGGAGGTAGAAAAAAAAGTGAAGATCCCTCAGTATCATTCCACACACACAAATGCGTTCTTGGAAGCTAATCACAAGTTAATACTTTTTCCGATTGAACTGAATAAACACATTCTTTTGTCCTATGAATAAAATAACTAATGACAAAAACAATAACAACAAAAACCCTTTTCTTTCCATTCCACAAAACGGTAACTTAATCTCTAAACTATTTTCTAGTTAATATCCAGTTATTGCCAGCATTTTTATGACAATGGAATGATAAGTATAATTTCTAAGTCCGCCGACTAGCCTTTAAAGATTAAAAAATAAATGCACATTTGAGAAACCTGGGCAAGAACACTTTACAACACCATGTATCAGATATTATTTTTTGAATCTATGTATTTGATGCAGAATTATTTCAAGCTGAATCTCCATTTAGCCATAGATTTTAACAGCAGTATAAGGACTTTGTAAAACGTGAAGCAAAGTCAGTGTTCCCTGTTTCGGTGAATGGCATCACCATCCAGCCACCTGAAGTAACCAGCAACCTAGATGTCAAGCCAGACCTCTCCCTCTCCCTCCTCTCACAGCCAGCCCATCGCCCAGTCTCTGCCCTCCGCATGCTTCTCTCCAGCTCTACCACACCACCCCAGTTTAAGCCAGGGCCACCCCTTCCCTGGACAATTAGAAAAGCCTCCTATGGGGTCTTCCAGCATTCTTTAACCTTGTGCCTATCCACATGTTCTCTTTGTTGAGGTCAGGATAGTCTTTTTAAAATACAAGTCTGATCACAATCCTCTTACTCATGTGAAACCTGCAGTGGTTCCCCATTAAACTCTAAGGATAAAGACCATACTCATCAACACACCCTACAAGGCTCTGCATGGTCAGGCCAGAGCTATCTCCTCAGCCTCATCCCACAACAGTGCCCTCATCATCTCTCTGGCCCTCATCGTCAGGACCCCTACCATACATGGCGTTTCCTTCCCCCAAACGCACCATATCCCCTCTCCTGACCCAGGGCCTTGGAACCCGCAATTCCAAACTGAATACGATTCTCTCTCTTCTTGGCCTAGTTAATGCCTCTTCCTTCAGTCTGCACGGACTCATCACCTCCTCAGAAACTTCTCTCCCATTATAAGCTCTCATGTGTTGGTACTTCCGCATTACTTCACCATCTCCTCCGTTAGACTGTCAGCTCTGTGAAGGCATGAGTTGTTTCTATGACTGCCATGGCACAAAGGAAACCTTCAAGAATACTTGTTAAATAATGAGCTAAACGGACATAGGATTCCTTGTTTTTTGTTTAAACTGAGTTACATTTATTAACCAACCTCTCAGAATAATCTCACACTATTAAGTTGTTGGCCACTGCTACAACCGTAACATAACAATACCCTTGTTTTCAGGGTTTTCTTGGCTGTGGACGGAAATCCCTTCAATGCACGTGGTGGCAACAGATACGGAAACAATTTATTATCTGGTCTCCTTGTTCTCCATTCTAGGCTGTTGACCCCAGGGCCTACTCATGTACATGAGATCTACTGACCAGACAGTGTACTCTCACAAGGAAGCACAGAACTGTAAGGCCAGGTTTCTGACTCCAACCTTCAGATCTTATTACCGCATGTAACCTTCCTAAGAGATCTCTGATTGTCAAGGGAATGGGTTATATCAAGGCTAGGCTGTGGCTCTGTGATCTCCATGCTTCCTTCTCCAGGCTGTCTTGGAAACTAAGGCAGAACTTCACTCATCTCCAGTTCACCCAAGGAAATCAGAAGCCTGACAGCATCGCTTTCTTCTCTTGGAAACATACTGCTGCTTTTTTTTTTTTTTTTTTAAAGATTTTTTATTTATTTATCAGAGAGAGAGGGAGAGAGAGCAAGCACAGGCAGACAGAATGGCAGGCAGAGGCAGAGGGAGAAGCAGGCTCCCCGCCGAGCAAGGAGCCCGATGTGAGACTCGATCCCAGGATGCTGGGATCATGACCTGAGCCGAAGGCAGCTGCTTAACCAACTGAGCCACCCAGGCATCCCTGCTGCTTCTCCCCAGGGAAGAGGCCACACAGAACCTAGGCCAATGGACAGTGGCTTAGACGGTCAGACACAGTGCTCTGTCACAACACGGAAAGTCTAGAAACCTCTCCTCTAGGGAGAGACTGACAGCATCGCTTTCTTCCCTTGGAAACATACTGCTGCTTCTCCCCAGGGAAGAGGCCACACAGAACCTAGGCCAATGGACAGTGGCTTAGACGGTCAGACACAGTGCTCTGTCACAACACGGAAAGTCTAGAAACATCTCCTCTAGGGAGAGATTGACAGCATCGCTTTCTTCCCTTGGAAACATACTGCTGCTTCTCCCCAGGGAAGAGGCCACACAGAACCTAGGCCAATGGACAGTGGCTTAGACGGTCAGACACAGTGCTCTGTCACAACACGGAAAGTCTAGAAACCTCTCCTCTAGGGAGAGGTAAAGCAAGCTTGTAAACCCCTTTGTGCTGAGGAAAAATATTCCTCCATTCATAACCAAACAGACGGGCACATCATACCTTCACTAAATTCAAGATGATGATGGGGGAGCCAAACCTTTGAAGCATCTGGTCAAAGTGAAGGGCAGCCACGTGTGCAAACGGATCTGCCTGATCCACTAAGGGGGGATAAAAAGGATGAATAAATACCAGAATGAAAATCATAAAGCAAGAATAAAATAAGTATAAGGTTTTGTTTTCTTTTTTAACATTCAAAGAAATGCAATTCAACTAATCTAGTCGTTTTACTTCCCAAGTTCCTCCTGAGTTTATCAGATACTCACTTGTCACATATTTACTGAATTTGACGGATTCTCATATTTCTGAAGTAAAATACAATTTACTAGCAGCCAAAATTGAAGAAAAATTATGTTATGGAATAAAATAACAGAAGTCCTTCCTCGAAATTATCTACTTTCCAGTACTAAAACTTTGTTAGGATCTAAGAATTCATGGATTTCTCTAATAGTGCATCATCTCAAAGTATGGGTAAAGAAGAGTTTTTATTATTTATTTATTTACTTACTTACTTATTTTGGAGCAGTCTTTTTAATAGTAACTCTTCTATTAAAAAGAATTTTGGAACACTGAAAAAAAATAAAATTCAAAAAAAACAAAAATTAAATTTTAAAAAACCTGAAGCTCTCTTTAAACCTAAAACAAAACATTATAGAATTCTTGAAAGAACTGGTTATACCTTATGCTCTACTGTGAAATGGTAGTAAATATAGTGGAATTGATATTTTAATCAATGGCTGATATCTACAAGCATCAATGTAGTTCTTTTCTGGATTTATGGTGAATTAAACTAAGGTCTAGGGGTGCCTGTGTGGCTCAGTAGGTTAAGCCTCTGCCTTTGGCTCAGGTCATGATCTCAGGGTCCTGGGATCGAGCCCCGCATCGGGCTCTCTGCTCAGCGGGGAGCCTGCTTTCCCCTCTCTCTGCCTGCCTCTCTGCCTACTTGTAATCTCTCTCTCTGTCAAATAAATAAATAAAATCGTTAAAAAACAAACAAAAAAACTAAGATCTACACTTAATACTATATTCATGTAAATATGGTCACTTTAAATAATAATAATTCTCTCTGACAAAATATAGTAAATAGGGGTGCCTGGGTGGCTCAGTGGGTTAGGCCTCTGCCTTCGGCTCAGGTCATGATCTCAGGGTCCTGGGATCGAGCCCCACATTGGGCTCTCTGCTCAGCAGGGAGCCTGCTTCTTCCTCTCTCTCTCTCTGCCTGCCTCTCTGCCTACTTGTGATCTCTCTCTGTCAAATAAATAAATAAATAAAATCTTTAAAAATATATATATATAGTAAATATACGAATGCAAATGGACCTGCAAAAAAAAAAGACTGCTCCAAAAAATAAACACATAAATAAATAAATAATAAAATTTAAAAAATAAAAAAAAAAGACTGCTCCACGCACATGTAATAGGTGGTTTAGGCATCATAGTTGAAATGTCCTGAGACCAGTATAAAGGAACGGATCCTCTAACTTGGACATAAGAAGAGTAACTTCCTGCAGTAAAAGACATCACAGAAGCATCACAGAGTATTTGTTCCGTCTCCACTTCATTTGCAACATCGCCCTGAAAAGAAAGGTGGCATTTAAAGATATTTTATGTTCTTAGAATTTTTTAATGGAAAAAAATTTCCAAGTATACAAAGAAATTATAATTCCCTTTCTTAGAACACTTTAAAAGAGGTAAATGTTGATCAATATTCAATGTGCACATTAGGAAAGGAAAACCATTAAAATGCAACAAAGGAAGGCAATTAAAAATAGCCCAGAATAGACTAGGAAAAAATCAAATTAAATAGCTAATAATACAAGTAGCAGACAGAAAACAGCTTGAGTGATATAAATGGCAGAGAGGGAGAGAAAAGGAAAACAATTACATGAAATTATACAGGAGGTTAGGAAGACTAGCAGAATATAAAACTTCAATTCTGAAGACCAGGGAGGAAGGAAAGGACAATAGAGTGAGATTCAAATAATGCCTGATGGACAGAAGGGAAAAAAAGGTCTAGAGTTAGCTTGGCTTATAAAAGTACAGACGGATATGACAAAGAATAATTTCAGAGGCATTAATAATATGTCTGCTTAATTATCCGTAAAATATTCAAAAATAAGTAACATAGCAAAATTGTGATTTTTCTCAGAACACCAGTCATAACTATTTTCATTGTTGATACAATTTTAAGAACAATGTTGCTATTTTAACCCAGGATTAAAACCCAATGTCTCACTCAATCTGTCCACTCCATCGCACATCTGCGTAAGACTCAAGCTGTCTACTGCAAATAGAGATGAAACACTTGGAGGAGAGGACATGACTGATGGAAGGATAGGACTTCTGTCATGGTTATTTTCCAGGGCCGAGCAGACTAAGACCCTGCCCGGAGCCAAACTAAAGTAGAGGTGGCGGGCGGGGGGGAGGTTTCCATGCCTCGCTCTACTTTGTCTTTTCATCAAAGATGTGTTTCCAATGAGTGCTCCCCTCCCCTTACTCCTCCAATGGAGGCGCTTTGCTGTTTTAGTCACTACACTAAATATGCACTACATTTTTTCATATCTTACAGAAATGGCTCAGCCTCCAAAACATGAGACATGTCAAAACTCCCCAAGGCAATGCATAAGTCGCTCTAAGATAGCTGATTTTTCAGAACGTCTGTATACTAGTCACATTCCTCACAAGTGTCAGATACCCTTGAGCATTAATTATTCTCTTGATCACATCCCCAACTAAGAAATGCCACTTTCTAGAATTCCACTTGGCTGCCTCCGTCAGCAAGGCTGATGTGAAAGGTTAAGATGTCAGCAGTGCTGCTGCTTCTCCATCTTACCTCACAGTTCGCACCCCTCTTGAGAAAGCGAGTCCCCGCAAACTTACTGGATCTTCTAGCTATTAGAGTCACGTAGACGGGTCGTCCATAGATCAACAGCTCTTAGAAATCAAGTTAAAGTTATTTGAGCATTCACACGAAACCGCCACACCCCACCAAGAGAATCATTAGACCTTAAATATGCATTTAAATATAGCTTGTCCAGAAGGTTAAAGAACACCCAAAAGTTCTACCCAAGAATGGAACAGCGTTGGGTCTAACTGTTCTTCCAAATGAGGCAGGGATTAAAGCAAAAACAGGCCACCCTAAGGAGTGGTTTCCATGCATTTCAGATGAAACAGTAAAAAGGTGTTGGGTTCATGGCCAAGGGAAGGCCTGGTCTCTCCTTATTGCCAACTAAAGGATGTAAACAGGTACAATTAATCCTTCTTTAGTCTTCAGAGATCATACACCGCTCAAAGAGAACAATGCCGCTTAACAGGGGGTTAAATAGGAAGCAATACATCATACTCAGGGAATGGAGTAGGTATAATACTGTAAAAGTTCCCCAAATGTGTCACCTAACTGCAAAAACTAAACACTGAATTACTGAACCAATACACAGCTTATTGATTATGTCACCTTATTTAGCTTTCTGAGCCTCAGTTTCATCTTCTGTAAAATGGTGTAAGTACTAGTAAAGTAACTAACTTTATGAGGTGGTTGGAGGGACTAGGTTAGGTAATGCGTGTAAACCAGTGCCTGTCCTACAGTAAATGCTGCCTATACAGCAATTTCTTTTACCATCGTAAAGACTTCCACAATTCATTAAATGCTTGACAACTTGGAAACTAGTTTCATCACCTAAGCTAATGAGCTTTAAAATTATAATCCATGGTGCTATTCGCTATTTTTAAAAACACAAACATTTACTGTACTTAATGTAGGTCTGGCCCTGAGTTAGCTCTTGACAATACCAAACAGTTTAGAACTGCCTCTTGGAAAATACCTTTAGAAACTGTAGCACATTCTTTTTGGTGTCCTTGGTGGTGAAAACTTTTTGTTCTTTCCAGGTACATTTCACTTTTGGCAACGGAAAAGGTAATTCAGGGCCAAATCTCATTATTCAGTGAATAAACCAAGCAGATACTAATACTCACTGCTTGGAAATCATTATAAATTAATGAGCCTGACTTGCAAGTTCAGGGCATAAATCTTACTCATCCTCATTTTAAACTTCCTTTGTGTCAGCATCTAGCCTCTCTTCTCCCTCTTGTGCCGTAAAGAAGGAGCCATAGATGCTCTTTAGGACTGATCTCTCCAGCTATACCCCTTGATCCCATTCCTCCCAAATGTCCTAGTGCAAGATATGCATGATCAAATTTACTGACGTAATGATCTCAAAACAACCACTCCTTCAAAATTTTCACCATGGGTCTTAAAAAACCTAAGACACAAGAAAGAACGTCAACTGGAAAACAAGCTAGGTGTACAAATGCCCTACGTGATCTCAAAAAGGGACAGGAAAAAACAAAATACTACTTGTAGAAAGTAAACACTGCCTTTCTAAGCCTCATAGCATAATAGCACTTTCTGGAAAGGTTTCAACCATAGTGACAAGTTAAGTAAAAGGGAACAAAAGTATTTATAAAATTGAACTCAAAATCAGCTTAACCTAAGGTTCAACCTGCATCTACTAAATCTCTTATGTCCCTTTCCAATCCAGGCCTTTCTTACATTATGCCTGAACCACAGCAAACTCTTCCTAACTCATGTCCACTGTTCTGGTCTCATTTTATTTAATCCAACTTGAAAACAACTGTCAACTCAACCTTCCTAAGTACTCCCCTCTACATTACCCTCTTGAAAAAGCTTTTCAAAAGTTCAGGCACCAAACCCAGAATACTTACTTAGTCTGACCACCAAAGCAATCTGATGACTAGCTACCCCACTACCCACTAGGTGGTACTTCCCAAGGATTTTACACCCTAAGACAGAAGACTCCCGTGAACTTTACTACCCCTACACTCATGATGCTTTCCCCACCTAGGAGCTTGCTGCTTGCTCCCTGCTCCCTGCTCAGGTCTGACTTTTGCTTAGAGCTCAGGCCAAGCCTGACTTTTCCTAGTCAGACTTTTCCTGAGCCTGCCCTGTCCTCCCCACCTGTCAGTGATTCTGCTCCTCCTCTCAGGTATGAATGATACTTATGGCCTCTATCACTTCCTAAGCACACAGCATTTCTCTGTTGTTTATCTCTCTGTGTACATAAGAGATCTGTTTAAATGGTCTGTATTCCTCTTTGTATTTCCACTACCTGATATCATCAGTAAGTTTTCCTGCTGGGTGTAGAGAATGGTAATGAATAATCTTATAATTCGTGTACATTCTTCTACAGATTGACACAGCTTAAGTTTAATAATATATACCTTGGCTTTTTTTTTTTTTTAAGAAAGGATACTTGACTGTCCACAGAACCCATGAATAATATACAACAGCCAGTCACGATGCACAGCATTTTTAATTATATCCAGAAGTTCACCGTTCCACACGTACTTCATATAAGGCTCACTAGAGATCCCAAATACACCTGAAAAATAGAAGTCGGTACCAGAAATATAAGGAAATGGTCTATACTCCTCTTTAAGTTCTAAAGTTTTTGTTTTTAACTTCAAAATAAAATGTCTGATTAAGAGCATTGTCATTTTCAGTGGATATAACTCATATCATCACCCAGAACACTGTGTTGATTCTGTACAAAGCAAAAGAATAAACATATTTTTCTGATTTATGAGAGTTTTTAACCTAAGAGAAAAGTAAACAAGAGGGAAATTAAGGACACATGGACAAATACATGACTAAGGCCGAGAGAGAGCATCAGGCAGTGGCTGGGAGCGCTGCTCTGGGGGTTCTGAGTGCCTGGGTCCAAACCCCGGCCCTGCCTCTCATCAGCAGGGTGGCAGGTGGGACCAAGAGTGCTATTTGCTACCTCAGTGTCCATTTCATACATCTGTACCTGTATCATGTGGTTGTTGTGAAGACAGTAATGAAGGTATTGCACAAAAATTGCTTCGAACATGCCTGGTGCCTTACTGATACTTCTGTAAGTGGGAGTTATTACCCTATCAGGCCTTTTCTATATGAAGAAATTAATTTCATCAAACGTGATTTTAGCATATCCAGATATACTTATTAAACATCAATGAGTTTTACAAAACGTATAAAGGGCAAAATGAGAACGAAGTATGTTTTTTATTATGGCTTAAAAGACTGTAACAGTGGGACGCTGGGGTGGCTCAGCCAGTTGTGTGTCCAACTCTTGATTTCAGCTCAGGTCATGATCTCAGAGTCCTGAGAGCAAGCCTTGGGCCAGGCTTTGAGCTCAGTGGGGAGTCTGCTTAAGGAATTCTCTTCCTCTTGCTCCGCCCCTCCCCCTGCTTATGCCCATTCATTCTCTCTCTCTCTCTCTCGAATAAATAAGTAAATCTTTAAAAAAAAAAAAGACTAACAGTTCTGGATAGCAGGCTGTTCTTCTCAAAACATAGTATGTTAAGAGTGTTTATATACTGTGACAAATACACTTGGTTTGAGTCATAAAAAATGAACCTTCTCTGCCCTTTCAATGCTTTACACGGAGCACGAATAGTACACACAAGAACTAGAGTCCTGTCTTTGCCACTTACCAGTCTCCATGAGCTCTGGCAAGTTGCTTAACATCTCTGAACCTCAATTTTCTGAATTGTAAAATGATAGTACTATTCACTTCAGAAATATGTTCAGATTAAATAATACATGCAAAGTGACTAATACACTGCCTGACATGGTACAGACTTTTTAACAGATGTATTATTTTCCTTTTCTACCTACCCCTATATCTTCTGCCCTCACTCTCTGTTTCCTATCAGTTTCCCCCTATGTGGTAGAAGGATAGTGTCCCTCAAAAGATGTAATGTCCTAATCACCAGAAGATGTGACTACCTTATGTTACATGGCAAGGAAGAATAAAATTTGCAGATGGAATTAATGCTATTAACTCAGATGACCTTGAGATGGGGAGAATATTTTGAATTATCCAGGCGGGCCCACTGTAATCACAGAGTCATTATTTATAAGTGAAAGAGGAAAACAGGAATCTAAGTGTCAGAGTGACGTAATGCAGGAAAAGCCTCGGCTGGCCATTGCTGACTTTGAAGATGGAAGGGGCCCCAAGCCAGGGAATGTGGGCAGTCTCTAGAAAATGGAATGGAAAGAAAACGTCTGCACAGTCTCAAAAAAGGAACACTGCCCTGCCAACATCCTAATTTTAGTCCACTGAGACCTATTCTGACTTCTGACTTCTCTAACAGTAAATTTGTATTAAGTCCCTTAGTTGGTGGTAATTTGTTATAGCAGCTATAAAAACCTAATACACACTGTTATTCATATCTGTCATGTAGAATTGCTCCAGAGATAGTAAAAAATTAAGTGGCTTTTAGAGGCTTACTTCAGATTCCAAAACAAATATTCAAATTCAGATTTGGGATGACATACAGTGCAAATTTAGAAATACTTTTAGCTTTTCTATTCCTAAGAAGACATGATGCAAGCAAACATTCAGGCACACATTATTTTGACCTCCACCCGTCTCTAGTAGTATATGTTACAATTTGGGAGTCTAAACCAGGGCAAATTTATGTGATCTTGATGTTCTGAGGTAAGGATGTTGCACTGAGTTTGGCCTTAGCACAAGCGATAGTCAATCTAGTAGATTAAGGGCAATGCTACAAATGGCATCCAGTTTAAGTAACACTCTAAGTCTTAGAGTGAACGGTTACCTTTGGCAAAATGCTAAGAGAGCACAGGCTCTTTCTGCTAGAACTTTAGATTACAGGCCTACTCTGCATCTGCATCTGCATCACTATTACTCAGGTTGCACATGGCAAGGTGCCTAAGACATTATTGACTTATGTTTCCAAAGTATATGCAATTCAGCTAAACTGCTCTTAGTCTGAAATGATTCCTTCAAAACATTCATTTTAGCAATGTCCCTGGCTTTAAAGTTCTAGACCAACCCAAAAATCTAGGGATAAAGGTACCAATCCTGTTGTGTAACTGGTTCATTTAGGATCTCCAGGATGATGGCTTTAAAGTTCTAGACCAACCCAAAAATCTAGGGATAAAGGTACCAATCCTGTTGTGTGACTGGTTCATTTAGGATCTCCAGGATGATGTCCACACGTGGTCCTGAAGAAGCAAGGCCTATGAGGGACACCTGGGTCAAGCTGGGACCAATCAAAATAAGAACCACCTCTGACCCGCTGCCTTGGTTCCTTGGCACATTGGCCATCATATCTTAATCTCTACGCCTCAGTTTCCTACTTAGTCTTTATTTCTTTGAAAGTGGCGTCATACCTACTGAGCAGAGTTTTTGTAAGAATTAGAGATATTGTAGTAATTTTCTAGGACACAAGAGATAATCCACGGTGAATTTTTTCCAAAACTCTCTACAAAGGAAAGTAAGGTGGTGGTGTGTATTCTCCAATATTGGAAAAAAACAATTCTCCATTCAAACTTCACCATAAGTCTAGACGTAAATGTATTCCATTAAAAATACAGGAATGTTTGCTAGGGAAGGTCAGCATACAATTTTCTGGCTGGCCCACAAATGAAATCACATTGTGGTTAATGATCTCTATAAAAATGAATTGGTCAAGTTTATATATCCAAAACCTCATATAAGGACACAGAGGAATAAGGGCCAGAGAAATATGAAGGAAATTTGAGTTAATTAAATGAGGTGCCATTTCACAGATGCCGTATTAACCTACATTAGATATATTGAAAATCACCTACCACTTCCACCCTGTGTAATTAATCCTTCATCTTCAAAGATGTCAAAACTCTCCTGGCGAGGCTGGGTTGTTTCTGACTTTAACATCTCCAGGGGCATTCGCAAGACAGTGAGATTATACTGAAGTGAGTGGGACAAGTCATAGCTGTAACTGAGAACATAACTGAAACTTAATATGAATTAGAAAAGCAAAACATATTTCAGTCTTGGCTCCTATATGGAATTAAAAACTGTGAACCACATTAGCACCTGTTCAATTACTTGGAAGCAAAGATATTCAAATAAACATTGTAAAATACAGTAAATCATGAATATAATTAGAAACTTAAAAATCACTGCATCCTCAAAAAATTAAAAATAGAAATACTATACAATCCAGTAATTCCAGTTCTGGGTATTTACCCAATGAAAACAAAAAACAGGAGGAGTCAAGATGGCGGAGAAGTAGCAGGCTGAGACTACTTCAGGTAGCGGAAGATCAGCTAAATAGCTTATCTAAAGATTGCAAACACCTACAAATCCAAAGGGAGATCAAAGAGAAGAAGAACAGCAATTCTAGAAACAGAAAATCAACCACTATCTGAAAGGTAGGACTGGCGGAGAAGTGAATCCAAAGCGACTGGAAGATAGACCGCGGGGGGAGGGGCCGGCTCCCGGCGAGCGGCGGAGCAACGGAGCACAAAATCAGGACTTTTAAAAGTCTGTTCCGCTGAGGGACATCGCTCCAGAGGCTTAACTGGGGTGAAGCCCAGGCGGGGTCAGCGCGGCCTCAGGTCCCACAGGGTCACAGAAGGATCGGGGGTGTCTGAGTGTCGCAGAGCTTACCGGTAATAGAACAGGGAAGCCGGCTACAGAGACAGAGCCGAGGAGTAAGCTCTAAACTTAGGGTTACCTTGAACCGGTCGCAGGCTCGGTCAGCTCGGACCGCGGCCAGAGGCCAGAGTGACGGGAGTCATTGGGCGCTGTTCTCTGAGGGCGCACTGAGGAGTGGGGCCCTGGGCTCTCGGCTCCTCCGGGCCGGAGGCCAGGAGGCCGCCATCGTCATTCCTGTCTTCCAGAACTCTACGGAAAGCGCTCAGGGAACAAAAGCTCCCGAAAGCAAACCCAGCAAACCCGAGCGGATTACTCAGCCCAGCCAGGTAAGGGCGGTGCAACTCCGCCTGGAGCAAAGACGCTTGAGAATCACTACAACAGGCCCCTCCCCCAGAAGATCAACGAGAAACCCAGCCAGGACCAAGTTCACCTACCAAGGAGTGTAGTTTCAATACCAAGGAGAGCAGCAGAAGTCCAGAGGAGAAGAAAGCAAAGCATGGAACTCATGGCTTTCTCCCCATGATTCTTTAGCCTTGCAGTTAATTTTTTTTTTCTTTTTCAATTTTTTTTTCTCTTCTTCTGCTAAATTTTTTTAACTTTTACCGTTTTCTTTTTTAACGTTTTTTAAATAGTTTATTTAATATATATATTTTTTTTTTCCTTTTTATATTTTTTTCAGCTTTCTTTTTTTAATAGTTTCTTTTTTTCTTTTCTTTCTGAACCCCTTTTTATCCCCTTTCTCCCCCCTCACGATTTGGGATCTCTTCTGATTTGGCTAAAGCATATTTTCCTGGGGTTGTTGCCACCCTTTTAGTGTTTTACTTGCTCCTTCATATACTCTTATCTGGACAAAATGACAAGGCGGAAAAATTCACAACAAAAAAAAGAACAAGAAGCAGTACCAAAGGCTAAGGACCTAATCAATACAGACATTGGTAATATGTCAGATATAGAGTTCAGAATGATTCTCAAGGTTCTAGCCGGGCTTGAAAAAGGCATGGAAGATATTAAAGCAACCCTCTCGGGAGATATAAAAGCCCTTTCTGGAGAAATAAAAGAACTAAAATCTAACCAAGTTGAAATCAAAAAAGCTATTAATGAGGTGCAATAAAAAATGGAGGTTCTCACTGCTAGGATAAATGAGACAGAAGAAAGAATTAGCGATATAGAAGACCAAATGACAGAGAATAAAGAAGCTGAGCAAAAGAGGGACAAACAGCTACTGGACCACGAGGGGAGAATTCGAGAGATAAGTGACACCATAAGATGAAACAACATTAGAATAATTGGGATTCCAGAAGAAGGGGAAACAGAGAGGGGAGCAGAAGGTATGTTGGAGAGAATTATTGGAGAGAATTTCCCCAATATGGCAAAGGGAACAAGCATCAAAATCCAGGAGGTTCAGAGAATCCCCCTCAAAATCAATAAGAATAGGTCCACACACCGTCACCTAATAGTAAAATTTACAAGTCTTAGTGACAAAGAAAAGATCCTGAAAGCAGCCCGGGAAAAGAAGTCTGTAACGTACAATGGTAAAAATATTAGATTGGCAGCAGAATTATCCACAGAGACCTGGCAGGCCAGAAAGAGCTGGCATGATATATTCAGAGCACGAAACAAGAAAAACATGCAGCCAAGAATATTATATCCAGCTAGGCTATCATTGAAAATAGAAGGAGAGATTAAAAGCTTCCAGGACAAACAAAAACTGAAACAATTTGCAAATACCAAACCAGCTCTACAGGAAATATTGAAAGGGGTCCTCTAAGCAAAGAGAGACCCTCAAAGTAGTAGATCAGAAAGAAACAGAGACAATATACAATAACAGTCACCTTACAGGCAATACAATGGCACTAAATTCATATCTCTCAATACTTACCCTGAATGTTAATGGGCTAAATGCCCCAATCAAAAGACACAGGGTATCAGAATGGATCAAAAAACAAAACCCATCTATATGTTGCCTACAAGAAACTCATCTTAAACCCAAAGACAACTCCAGATTTAAAGTGAGGGGGTGGAAAAGAATTTACCATGCTAATGGACATCAGAAGAAAGCAGGAGTGGCAATCCTTATATCAGATCAATTAGATTTTAAGCCAAAGACTATAATAAGAGATGAGGAAGGACACTATATCATACACAAAGGAACTGTCCAACAAGAAGATCTAACAATTTTAAATATCTATGCCCCTAACATGGGAGCAGCCAACTATATAAACCAATTAATAACAAAATCAAAGAAACACATCGACAAGAATACAATAATAGTAGGGGATTTTAACACTCCCCTCACTGAAATGGACAGATCATCCAAGCAAAAGATCAACAAGGAAATCAAGGCCTTAAATGACACACTGGACCAGATGGACATCACAGATATATTCAGAACATTTCATCCCAAAGCAACAGAATACACATTCTTCTCTAGTGCACATGGAACATTCTCCAGAATAGATCACATTCTTGGTCCTAAATCAAGTCTCAACCGGTATCAAAAGATTGGGATCATTCCCTGAATATTTTCAGACCACAATGCTCTACAGCTAGAACTCAATCACAAGAGGAAATTTGGAAAGAACCCAAATACATGGAGGCTAAATAGCATCCTTCTAAAGAATGAATGGGTCAACCAGGAAATTAAAGAATTGAAAAAATTTATGGAAACAAATGATAATGAAAACACAACGGTTCAGAATCTGTGGGACACAACAAAGGCAGTCCTGAGAGGAAAATATATAACGGTACAAGCCTTTCTGAAGAAACAAGAAAGGTCTCAGGTACACAACCTAACCCTACACCTAAAGGAGCTGGAGAAAGAACAAGAAAGAAACCCTAAACCCAGCAGGAGAAGAGAAATCATAAAGATCAGAGCAGAAATCAATGAAATAGAAACCAAAAAAACAATAGAACAAATCAACGAAACTAGGAGCTTGTTCTTTGAAAGAATTAATAAGGGGCGCCTGGGTGGCTCAGTAGGTTGAGCCGCTGCCTTCGGCTCAGGTCATGATCCCAGGTCCTGGGTTCAAGCCCCGCATCGGGCTTTCCGCTCAGCGGGGAGCCTGCTTCCTCCTCTCTCTCTGCTTGCCTCTCTGCCTACTTGTGATTTCTCTCTGTCAAATAAATAAATAAAATCTTTAAAAAAAAAAAAGAATTAATAAGATTGATAAACCCCTGGCCAGACTTATCAAAAAGAAAAGAGAAAGGACCCAAATAAATAAAATCATGAGTGAAAGAGGAGAGATCACAACGAACACCAAAGAAATACAGACAATTATAAGAACATACTATGAGCAACTCTATGCCAACAAATTTGACAATCTGGAAGAAAGGATGCATTCCTAGAGACATATAAACTACCACAACTGAACCAGGAAGAAATGGAAAGCCTGAACAGACCCATAACCAGTAAGGAGATTGAAACAGTCATCAAAAATCTCCAAACAAACAAAAGCCCAGGGCCAGATGGCTTCCCGGGGGAATTCTACCAAACATTTAAAGAAGAACTAATTCCTATTCTCCTGAAACTGTTCCAAAAAATAGAAATAGAAGGAAAACTTCCAAACTCATTTTATGAGGCCAGCATCACCTTGATCCCAAAACCAGACAAGGATCCCATCAAAAAAGAGAACTACAGACCAATATCCTTGATGAACACAGATGCAAAAATTCTCACCAAAATACTAGCCAGTAGGATTCAACAGTACATTAAAAGGATTATTCACCACGACCAAGTGGGATTTATTCCGGGGCTGTAAGGTTGGTTCAACATCCGCAAATCAATCAATGTGATACAACACATTAATAAAAGAAAGAACAAGAACCATATGATACTCTCCATAGATGCTGAAAAAGCATTTGACAAAGTACAGCATCCCTTCCTGATCAAAACTCTTCAAAGTGTAGGGATAGACGGCACATACCTCAATATTATCAAAGCCATCTATGAAAAACCCACCGCAAATATCACTCTCAATGGAGAAAAACTGAAAGCTTTTCCGCTAAGGTCAGGAACACGGCAGGGATGTCCGTTATCACCACTGCTATTCAACATAGTACTAGAAGTCCTAGCCTCAGCAATCAGACAACAAAAGGAAATTAAAGGCATCCAAATCGGCAAAGAAGAAGTCAAACTATCACTCTTTGCAGATGATATGATACTATATGTGGAAAACCCAAAAAACTCCACTCCAAAACTGCTAGAACTTGTACAGGAATTCAGTAAAGTGTCAGGATATAAAATCAATGCACAGAAATCAGTTGCATTTCTCTACACCAACAACAAGACAGAAGAAAGAGAAATTAAGGAGTCCATCCCATTTACAATTGCACCCAAAACTATAAGATACCTAGGAATAAACCTAACCAAAGAGACTAAGAATCTATACACAGAAAACTATAAAGTACTCATGAAAGAAATTGAGGAAGACACAAAGAAATGGAAAAATGTTCCATGCTCCTGGATTGGAAGAATAAATATTGTGAAAATGTCTATGCTACCTAAAGCAATCTACACATTTAATGCAATTCCTACCAAAGTCCCATCCATTTTTTTAAAAGAAATGGAACAAATAATCCTAAAATTTATATGGAACCAGAAAAGACCTCGAATAGCCAAAGGAATATTGAAAAAGAAAGCCAAAGTTGGTGGCATCACAATTCCGAACTTCAAGCTCTATTACAAAGCTGTCATCATCAAGACAGCATGGTACTGGCACAAAAACAGACACATAGATCAATGGAACAGAATAGAGAGCCCAGAAATAGACCCTCAACTCTATGGTCAACTCATCTTCGACAAAGCAGGAAAGAATGTCCAATGGAACAAAGACAGCCTCTTCAATAAATGGTGTTGGGAAAATTGGACAGCCACATGCAGAAAAATGAAATTGGATCATTTCCTTACACCACACACGAAAATAGACTCAAAATGGATGAAGGATCTCAATGTGAGAAAGGAATCCATCAAAATCCTCAAGGAGAACACAGGCAGCAACCTCTTCGACCTCAGCCGCAACAACATCTTCCTAGGAACATCACCAAAGGCAAGGGAAGCAAGGGCAAAAATGAACTATTGGGATTTTATCAAGATCAAAAGCTTTTGCACAGCAAAGGAAACAGTTAACAAAACCAAAAGACAACTGACAGAATGGGAGAAGATATTTGCAAATGACATATCAGATAAAGGGCTAGTGTCCAAAATCTATAAAGAACTTAGCAAACTCAACACCCAAAGAACAAATAATCCAATCAAGAAATGGGCAGAGGACATGAACAGACATTTCTGCAAAGAAGACATCCAGATGGCCAACAGACACATGAAAAAGTGCTCCATATCACTCGGCATCAGGGAAATACAAATCAAAACCACAATGAGATATCACCTCACACCAGTCAGAATGGCTAAAATTAACAAGTCAGGAAATGACAGATGCTGGCGAGGATGCGGAGAAAGGGGAACCCTCCTACACTGTTGGTGGGAATGCAAGCTGGTGCAACCACTCTGGAAAACAGCATGGGGGTTCCTCAAAATGTTGAAAATAGAACTACCCTATGACCCAGCAATTGCACTGCTAGGTATTTACCCTAAAGATACAAACGTAGTGATCCGAAGGGGCACGTGCACCCGAATGTTTATAGCAGCAATGTCTACAATAGCCAAACTATGGAAAGAACCTAGATGTCCATCAACAGACGAATGGATAAAGAAGATGTGGTATATATACACAATGGAATACTATGCAGCCATCAAAAGAAATGAAATCTTGCCATTTGCGACAACGTGGATGGAATTAGAGGGTATCATGCTTAGCGAAATAAGTCAATTGGAGAAAGACAACTATCATATGATCTCCCTGATATGAGGGAGAGGAGATGCAACATGGGGGGTTGAGGGGGTAGGAGAAGAATAAATGAAACAAGATGGGATTGGGAGGGAGACAAACCATAAGTGACTCTTAATCTCACAAAACAAACTGAGGGTTGATGGGGGGAGGGGGGTTGGGAGAGGGGGGATGGGGTAATGGATATTGGGGAGGGTATGTGCTATGGTGAGTGCTGTGAAGTGTGTAAACCTGGTGATTCGCAGACCTGTACCCCGGGGATAAAAATATATGTTTATAAAAAACAAACAAACAAAAAAATAAATAAATAAATAAATAAATCTAAAAAAAACCCACTAATTTGAAAAGATATATGTTAACGGGTTTCATTGTGTAATGGTTAGCACTCTGGACTCTGAAAAGATATATGTTTACTGCAGCATTACCTACAGTAGCCAAGATACAGATATGGAAACAACTTAAGTGTCCACTGATAGATGAATGGATAAAGAAGATTGGTATAGCTATAAAATGGAATATTACTCAGCCATTAAAAATGACTCTTAGGGGCGCCTGGGTGGCTCAGTGGGTTAAGCCTCTGCCTTCAGCTCAGGTCATGATCCCAGGGTCCTGGGATCGAGCCCCACATTGGGCTCTCTGCTCAGCGGGGAGCCTGCTTCCTCCTTTCTCTCTGCCTGCCTCTCTGGCTGCTTGTGATCTCTCTCTGTTAACTAAATAAATAAAATCTTTAAAAAAAAATGACTCTTAGCAATGGGTGTGGTGCATAAACAATGAATCTTGAACACCAAAAATAAATAAATAAATTAATTAATTAATTAAGTTTGGGGGATGGAAATGAGCTCTTGCCATTTGAAACAACATAGACGGACCTAAAAGGCATTATACTAAGTGGTATAAAACAGACAAAGGCAAATACTGTATCGTTTCACTTATATGTGGAATCTAAAAACCAAATCAAACAAACAAAAAAACCAGAAACAGACTCACAGAGAACTGATGGTTGCCAGAGAGGAGGGGTGGTCAGATGCGCAAAAGAGGTGAATGAGATTAAGAGGTACAAACTTTGGTTATAAAACAAGTAAGTCACTGGGATGAAAAGTACAGCAGAGGGAATATAGTCAATAATATCATAATAATGTTGTATGATGACAGATGACTATACTTACCATTGTGAGCACTGAGAACTACATAGAATTGTCAATTCACTATGTTGTATACCTGACACTAGTAATAATATTTTGTCTACTATATTTCAGTTAAAAAAATTATTGCATGACTTAGGCATTTGCACAATTAGAAATATATAATACAGTGCAAATGATCAACATTCACTGACTTGCAATGTGCATTTTTTGCTTCCCAGGGAAATCACTCTAACTTCATAGTCTTGTGCAAAGGGGTCACACTCTCATATATACTTGAAATGGAGTTCCATAGATGTTACAATATCTACAATATCCACAATATCCACTGTAGTTTATGTATGAACAAAAATAATTCTATTAATTATTAGTGGTAGTACCATAACCGACTTCATAATAAAACAGGAATAAGCAAGTAATATAAGCCATTATGATAAAACATGTTTTAGGAGAGTAACAGCCATCCAAAAAGTTGTAACAGTCTTTGAAATATAATTTTGGCCTTGCAGCCAAAAGAAACCCATTTTACAATCTTGATTTCACATTATTAACAATTTAAAAAATATCTCTAGCAATACATTTTAGCATAGAACTTCAGAAGGTATATAGAATTCTTTAAATTTGCCTGGAGACTCACATATTATTTCAGTTATTAGTTCTTCTTTAATTTGCTCATCTAATTTGGTTGAAATTGATTTGTTTCATCTGTGAAATTCAATTTTACCATACTTGCTAGTTGGAGCCATTAATTTTACTAGCATCTAATCTCAGGAATAAAAGTTGTATTAAGACGTTGATTTTTTAATCACATTTATAATAGCATCAAAAAATAAAAATATGTAGGAATAAATTTAACCAAGGAGGAGAAAGATCTTACACTGAAAATAGTAAGATACTGATGAAATAAACTGAAGAAACAAATAAATGGAAAGATACTTCATGTACATAGAGAATTAATATTGTTTAAATGTCCATACTATCCAAAGCCATCCATATAGATCTCTATAAAATTTCCAATGACAGGGGCACCTGGGTGGCTCAGTGGGTTAAGCTGCTGCCTTCGGCTCAGGTCATGATCCCAGGGTCCTGGGATCGAGCCCCGCATCGGGCTCTCTGCTCAGCAGGGAGCCTGCTTCCCTCTCTCTCTCTCTCTGCCTGCCTCTCTGCCTACTTGTGATCTCTCTCAGTGAAATAAATAAATAAAATCTTTAAAAAAAAAATTCCAATGACATTTTTCACAGAAATAGAAAAAACAATCCTAAACTTTGTATGGATCCACAAAAGACCACTAATAGCCAAAGCAATCTTAAGAAAGAACAAAGATGGAGGCATCGCACTTTCAGATTCAAACCTTTTAACAAAGCTACAGCATTCAAAGTAGCATGGCATAAAAACAGACGCATAGATCAGTGGGACAGAACTGAAAGCCTAGAAATAAACCAATGCATACAGAGTCAACTATTTGACAAGGGAGCCAAGAAGACACATGGGGAAAGGATAATCTCTTCGATAAATAGCGCTAGGGAAACTGGATACCCATGTACAAAGAATGAATTGGACCCTTGTCTTACACCATTCACAAAAATTAACTCAAGATGCATTAAGACTTAAATATAGGGGCGCCTGGGTGGCTCAGTGAGTTAAAGCCTCTGCCTTCGGCTCAGGTCATGATCTCAGGGTCCTGGGATCAAGCCCCGCATCGGGCTCTCTGCTCTGCGGGGAGCCTGCTTCCTTCTCTCTCTGCCTGCCGCTCTGCCTACTTGTGATCTCTGTCAAATAAATAAATAAAATCATTAAAAAATTTTAAAAAAATAAAGTCTGGAAAAAAAAAGACTTAAATATAAAATTAAGACTTAAAAACTATAAAACTATTAGAAGAAGACAAAGGAGAAAAGCTCTTTGACATTGGTTTTAGTGAAGATTTTGTGGTATGACACCAAAAACACAAGCAACAAAAGCAAAAATAAATAAGTGGGACGACAGCAAATTAAAGAACTTCTGCACAGGAAAAAAAAAAAATCAACAAAATAAAAAAGAAACCTATGGGGGCGCCTGGGTGGCTCAGTGGGTTAAAGACTCTGCCTTCAGCTCAGGTCATGATCCCAGGGTCCTGGGATCGAGCCCCGCATCGGGCTCTCTGCTCAGCAGGGAGCCTGCTTCTTCCTCTCTCTCTCTCTGCCTGCCTCTCTGCCTACTTGTGATCTGTCTGTCAAATAAATAAAATCTTAAAAAAAAAAAAAGAAACCTATGTAATGGGAGAAAATATTTACAAACCATCTATCTGATAGAGGGTTAATATCCAAAACACATAAGGAGCTCATAAAACTCAAGAGCAAAACAAAACAAACAACCCCCCCAAAAAATCCAATTAAAAAGGGGCAAAGGACCCGAATAAACATTTTTCCAAAGAAAACCGCCAACAGATATGTGAAAAAATGTTCAACATCACATAATGGAAATGCAAATTAAAGCCACAATGAGACAGCAATTCATACTTCCTACAATGGCTATTATCAAAAAGACAAGAAACAAGTCTTAGGTAAGCTATGGAGAAAAAGGAACCCTGATGCACTGTTGGTGAGAATGAAAATTGGTGTAGCCACTATAGAAAAGAGTATGGAGGTTCCTAAAAATTTAAAAATACAACTACCAGGGCGCCTGGGTGGCTCAGTGGGTTAAAGCCTCTGCTTTCGGCTCAGGTCATGATCCCAGGGTCCTGGGATCGAGCCCTGCATCGGGCTCTCTGCTCAGCAGGGAGCCTGCTTTCCTTCCTCTCTCTGCCTGCCTCTCTACTTGTATTCTCTGTCAAATAAATTTAAAAAAAATTTTTTTTAAAAATACAACTACCATATGATCTGGCAATCCTACTTCTGAGTATATGGCCAAAGAAATGAAATCACCATCTTGAAGAGATACCTGTAGGCCCACGTTGACTCTAAGCATAATTCACAATAGCCAAGACATGGAAACATTCTAAGAGTCCAGCAATGGATGAATGGGTATAGGATATTACTCAACCATAAAAAAAAGGAGGAAATCCTGCTATTTGGACAACATGGATGGAATTTGAGGGTAGTATGCTAAGTGAAATAAGTCTGATTATTTCCATATGTTCTTCACTTCTATGCAGAACCTAAAAAAGCCAAACTCATAGAAATATAAAGTAGAATGTTAGTTGCCAGGGGCTGGGGCATGGGAAAAGGGTAGGATGGGAAAAATGGGGAGATGTTGGTTGCATGGTACAAGCTCCCAGTTTAAGTTAAGTAAGATCTGGGGATCTAATGCATAGCATAACTGTAATTTAACATTAATGAATTGTAACTTGAAATCTGTTGAGAGTACATCTTGAATGTTTTTCTCACACACACACTCATAATTATATGAAAGGATGGAGGTGTTGACTAACCTTATTGTGGTAATCATGTCACAATACATATGTGTATTTAATCGCCACACTATACACCTTAAACTTATAGATGTTACATGTCAGTAATATCTGAACAGGTGGCAGGGGAAGGGGAAGGATGTTGATTTTTAATTCTCAAAAATCAATTCTTCCTAGTTAGAGTAATTACTTTATTCCAGCCTATTCTTAAGAATGTAGTATATCCTTTTTAAGGCTTACTTATTGACATAAAAACCATAACTGACATACTTTTACTCATGGGATGACTTGATCCCACAGCTCAGTATGGGGATCCAAACAAAGTTGAATTCGTGGAGAAAACCATTTCTAACAATACCACCAAGTTTCAGTGACAACTTGAAGATGGTATAAACATAAAATTAAGCGATAAAGACAGAAAAGCAGTTGACTGCAATAAACACAATGGAAATATACATTCAATAAACATCTGTGGATGTGAAAATTCTTTGTTTAGGAACTCTCCACTAGACTACTGTTAAAATAATGAACTTCCTTCAGTTTTACAACAATGAACACATAACCCATTCTATATAGCAAACTTGTTTTTATTTCACAGATAAATAAGTGGTTAACTATACGGACAATATAAAAATAAAGGTAAATAATGCAAAGTATCCCATCAGTGCATAACACCGATAGCCACAACACGCTTAGGCTTGTTTGGTCCTTGGGACTCAAGTCCTTTTTGGAGCATGCTATTTTGTGTTCTCAGTTTTTAGTTTGGATATTACAGCTGACAGAGGAATTTTCCACTTAGCGCAATAACTACATCTCCTAGGCCTACATATTGGTCACATTGGTGGTGGGATAATGCTCTATCATAATGTGCTGTTAGAATTTACTTGCCCATCGTTCAGTTACTGCTATTTGAGTCGTCCCTGCATTGACTGGTTTGTGGTTTGGGGACTATCATAAATAGTGAAGCTATAAATGTCTCTTTATAAGAAAGAATTAATATTTTATCTCTTATTTTCTTAGGATATGTTTTCATAAATACCTATGCCACATTCTTCTTCAGGAAGACTATTAATTTAAAAGACCATTAGCATTATGTTGGTATTGCAACAATTCTTCCTTTTATGAATTTATTTTTACCTAATTTTGCTAGATTGTTAACTAAAACAATCTGTGACATTGTTACAACTCTGTATTAGAAACTGAATGCAAATTTCATTTTCTAACTAAAAATTGCAAAATAAGAATATTTCATTAAAAACTCCACCTAAGGGGCGCCTGGGTGGCTCAGTGGGTTAAGCCGCTGCCTTCGGCTCGGGTCATGATCTCAGAGTCCTGGGATCGAGCCCCGAGTCGGGCTCTCTGCTCAGCAGGGGGCCTGCTTCCTCCTCTCTCTCTCTGCCTGCCTCTCTGCCTGCTTGTGATCTCTCTGTCAAATAAATAAATAAAATCTTAAAAAAAAAAAAAAACTCCACCTAAAACAAAGATGATTTTTATAGTGAGAATAATTCCCTTGTAATTGGTCCATTCAATATTCAAACATTAGATTTTTCAGAGGATGAAATACCTTTATGCTTTTAGATGAAATTACTTGGCCAATGGGAAAAAAAAATAGAGGAAGTACCAGTGTGTCCTCTGATTCTGTTTTTCCACCCTGAAAAATAAATATTTAAGTGACTGACAGGAGAAAAACTAAGTTCAAACTTACCTAAAGTAAAAATTGCTAGATAGGTCCACATTTTGAAATATTCGTAGATACCTAAACAAAAAACAAAAAAAAGCATATTACATTCACACAATACTATTATTTTTTCATAGCTTCACATATACATTTATATTTGTAAATGCTTTTATTAACACTGAGGAATTCAGGGGTACCTGGCTGGCTCAGCTGGTAGAGAATGCAACTCATGATCTCGGGGTTGTGAGTTCAAGCCCCACGTTTGGTATAGAGATTACTTAAAAATAAAATATTTTTTAAAAACCTGAGGAATTCAGTCCAGAACTGCAGAAGGAATTGCTTCTGAAGCAATTTCTAAGTCTGTTGATTGTCCCTTCAGAGTCCCTTAACTTTATAGTTTGACCATTTCCTCATCATTGATTATGCCAGAGAGGAAAAGTCACGCACTTACATGTGTGGGGAACTTAGACTTGGGCAAGACAAGTAAACACCGTTGTCGTTTTTACGATTATGTGCTTTGTAAAAGCTGTGAGGTTGGAGAGAGGAGGGTAGCAAAAACAAACAAAAATGTTTGCAAAAACCATAATTTGAAGTTGTAAAGTTTTATAACATAAAAAAAAGTACAAATAAACTATGTGCATATCTACCTCAAAGGATTAATAGATTTTATTTTTTTCATATTTTCTCAACTTTTTAAAGACTTGATCACAAATGGGTGTTGAATTTGTCAAATATATTTTCTACAACTATTAAGATGATCATAATTTTTCCCAACAATATTTTAGTATAGTGAACTGCTCTACCAAAATTTTCTAGTGTTGATACAACCCAGTGTTGCAGGGATAACTTCTACTTGTCATTATGTATGAAATGTTCACTAGTACTATATTTTATTTCCTAATATCTTACCAAATCTTTCTTTAAGCTTATTTATTTTTTTAGTGATCTCTACACCCAATGTGGGGCTCAAACTCATGACCCAGAGATCAAGAGTTACACACTCCTCCAACTGAACAAGCCAGGCACCACCAGATCTTTTTACTTAAGTGAATTATATAGTTTTATATGTTAAAAGTTTTACCTACCTAATAATAGTAATTCAGTCTACCTATAACAAGCTATTAATATAATTGTATCTTATTCTCAATAATGTCTATTGTTACATAGTACTAATACTAAAATAATTTCACTCCCTCAAAAAAGTCAAGTCACTATATAGAACAACATAATTTGTTTTACTATTCCTGGCTATAGAATCATAAAGATGAGGTTTATAAATAATACAAACCTCTTCAACTTTTTCCCATCCCTTGGATTCATATGTGCTAGTGTGATTCACTGTTTCAAAAAAATTTATTACTGAAGTATAGTTGACAAAAAATGTTGTATTAGTTTCAGGTATATAACACGGTGATTTGACAATTCTGTACATTATTCAATGTTCACCATAATAGGTATACTTACCATCTGTTGTAATATAACATTATTATAATATTATTGACTATTTTCCCTATGCTGTACTTTTCATCTTCATGACTTATTTATTTTGTAAGTGGAATTTTGTACTTCTTAATTCCCTTCACCTGTTTCACCCATTCCCCACCACCTCCCCTCTGGCAACCGCCAGTTTGTTCTCTACATTCATGAGTCTGTTTCTGTTTTTTGGTTTGTTTTTTATTTGTATCGTTTTTCAGATTCCACATATAAATGAAATCGTATAGTGTTTGTCCTTCTCTGATTTATTTCAATTAGCATAACACCATCTAGGTCCATCCACATTGTCATGAATTGCAAGAGGTCTTTCTCTTTATGGCTGAGTAATATCTCATAGGTGTGTGTGTGTGTGTGTGTGTGCGTCTACCACATTTTTTTTACCCATTCACTTTTACTGATGGATACTTGGGCTGCTTCCACATCTTGGCTATTATAGATAATGCTTCAATAAACACTAGGGTACACATACCTTTTCAAATCAGTTTTTATTTTCTTTGGGGAGTACCTAATTTGATTTTAGTGAATATACTATGTCTGCCTGTAAGATATGTGGGATATAATTTTTTTCAGTTAGTGCAAGACAAAAGGACCACCTTATCCATTAAATTCTTATTTTAATCTGACACAGATTATTTTTTAACAACCCCATTTCCAAATATCATCAAAGACAGTATCACCAGAATCCAAAATATACTGTCTCAGAGGGTCTTAAGCAAGAGAGCCACACTACCTTTAAATTTTGGTTTGTATACTTATACAACACTGTAAAAGTATAGACTGTAATTAAAATGTAAATTTAAAAACTAAATGGGGGTACCTTGGTGGCTCAGTCAGGTAACATCCAACTCTTGATTTTGGCTCAGGTCATGACCTCAGGGTCATGAGACTGAGCCCCATGTTGGGCTCCACACTGGGGACTGAGCCTACTTGAGATTTTCTCTTCCTCTCCCTTTGCCCCTCCCCGACTCTCTCTCTTTCTTAAAAATTTTTTTTAAAAAGAAAAAAAACTAATAAGCATGCCTAACTTTTTTCCTTTTTAACCTTTATGTTTATAATAAATATATTTATATATTAAAATAATTCTATTCTTTTCTCTATCAATATATTAATACACTTTTCCCACATTCCCAAGGCACCAATAATTTTCCTCCAAAACTTAAATCTACAGAAAAATTGGAAGGAAAAAAAACAGTACAATAAATACCATTTTGTCTTTCGTCTGAATTCACTGTTGAATCTCTCTCCTAAACACACACATATACATTCTCTCTCTTTAAATGCACAAGTTACATTTTATTCTAAACCATTTTAAGTAAGTAGCAGACATGATGACTCTTCACTCATAAATATGAAAAAACCTTGGGGGGCGCCTGGGTGGCTCAGTGGGTTAAGCCTCTGCCTTCGGCTCAGGTCATGATCCCAGGGTCCTGGGATCAAGCCCCATATCGGGCTCTCTGCTCAGTGGGGAGCCTGCTTTCCCCCTCTCTCTCTGCCTGCCTCTGTGCCTACTTGCGATCTCTGTGTGTCAAATAAATAAATAAAATATTTTTTACAAATATGAAAAAACAAAATCTCCTAAGTAAGAATATCATTTTTATACTTAAAATTTAATATCGATTCAATATCACCTGGTATATTATCCATATACAAAATGTCCCAATAAAGTCCTTTACAGCTATGTGTGTGGGTGTGCAAACACGCCTGGATAAGCACACATACATTTTAATCCAGGATCCAACAGATATTCATGCATTGCGTTTTGTTGTCATGCCTGTTCTAAAATCCAGAACAGACCTCTGGCTTTTTCTGTCTTCGATGACATTGACATTTTTAAAGAGTCCAGGCCAGATGTCTTACAGAATGCCCCACAAGGATGGATTTGTCTGATTATTTCTTCATGCTTAGATATAAGTTAAATGTTTTTAGTAAAGTTTCGTCAGAGGGGAGGGTGGGTGAAATGGGTGAAGGGGATTAAGAGGTACAAACTCCCAGTGATAAAATAAGTCACAGGCATGAACAGTACAGCTCAGGGAATACAGTTAATAATATTATAATAATATCGTATGGTGACAGATGGTAACCACACTCACTGTGGTAAGCACAGCAGAATAAAACAAAAATATACGTATTTTTAGCAAGAAAACTACACAGGTAATTTGTGTCTTTCCCACTGCTTCATACTGAAAGATAAATAATGTCAGTTTTGTCTCATTATTGGTGATGGTAAGTTTGAACATTTAGGTAATTATGTTTGCCATTTTTTTTCCTCTTTGTAAACAAAGTGATTCATGGAGTATATGTTGAGACCGAGTGAATAATCTGTTCCTCAAGGATAATGTCTCACGTAATGGCTTTAGCAGCTTTTGTTGATTTTCACCTAAATCACCCGTGATAATAAAGGTTTATAATAGACCTTGAACAAAATTATAGGATTCTGAGCTAGTATTTTGCATTTTTAACATGATATCTATAATCTTTTGAGTATATTTTGTCTTCTAATTGATCTACCACATTAAAAAAAAAAAGTAGTAAACAGTAGTTACCACCACTACATACCGAGCTTCATCAGGATGAGTAATTCGTACAGAATCATTAGGTATATAGATCATATTTGTATCTTCAATCTTATATATCGCATGACCGCCAATATCTGCCACCTTCCTCCTTTTAGTTATTAACACAATATAATAGCCTTCTAAAAACCTAACAAAACCTACACAAAAAGAGAGACAAAGATAATGTTTCCTACACTTAGTAATGCTTTTAGATATGTATTTAGAAGGTAAAAGATTTTTGACATATTTCCTACTTTACTTCTATGATTTATAGCTGTACAAATTTTCAGTCATATTATAATTAATCTCTAGAAATATCTGTACTGACATTTATCTCACTTAAAAAATACTGTTCTAAACAATTTTGTTTCATTCATTCTTTTATAAATAGGATTGAGGTGCTGTAAGCAAAAATATACACAAGATTAAGGGGAGTTGTTATTTAATAGGTATAGAGTTTCATTTCACAAGATAAATAGTCCTAGAGATCTGTTGCACAAGGCACATATAGTTAACACTACTGTACTATATACTTAAAAATGGCTAAGACTGTAATGTATATGTAAAATAAGTCAACATATATACTAGCAAGAAGTATATAAAAACAAACAGAATGTGAATTGTGTAAGACTGATGAATCACAGACCTGTACCCCTGAAACAAATAATACATTATATGTTAATAAAAAAAACAAACAAACAGAAAACCAAGTAAGTTCCCAGAAACTTACAGAACTATGCTAACATGCACTGTGAACCTCGACAAGGGATTAAAAATTAAGCACCTCCCTAGATTCGTTTGATCACAGAACCTCATCCTCTTTTTTTTTTTTTAAGATTTTATTTATTTAGTTGACAGACAGAGATCACAAGTAGGCAGAAAGGCAGGCAGAGAGAGAGAAAGGGAAGCAGGCTCCCTGCTGAGCAGAGAGCCTGATGCGGGGCTCCATCCCAGGACCCCGGGATCATGACCTGAGCCGAAGGCAGAGGCTTTAACCCACTGAGCCACCCAGGCGCCCCTCATCCTCTTTTTTAAAAAAGAAATAATTAACCAATGGATAAATGTCCCAAGAAACTTTGGGATATATTGGGATATATTTGGGATACTTTGGGATATATTGCTTAAAAGGAAGAACAAACTACACAGACTCCTGATTACTAGTGGCAAAACCCAACTTGAGCCAGCTTTTTAAAAAAGAAATTTACATTAAGGATACTGAGGGGATCCATGACACCAAAGGGCAACAATAGGATTGGGCCTCAGAAAAACACCCAGTCAAGATACATCTCTGCACATGTGCTCCATTCTTATCTCTCTCCATAGACTAGCCTCCCCCACAGACTAGCCTCCTCCACTTCTTTGGGTGATGTGTTGAGAAACACAGCTGCTAATAGCTCTAGACTTTACATCCAAAAGCTTCACTGGGAAAAAACAATTTTTTTTTTATCAAGTCCACTTCCAGAATTCCTAGGGAAGGACTTGGACTGGCCTAACTTGGGTTGTGGGCCTAGCCCTAGACTAATCAGTGGCTGCCAAGCTAAAGAATCATACTGCACTGAAAGCCGTTTATATAATAACTAGGTGACTTAGATGGGGCAAGGAGAGGTGGTGCCAGATCCCAGAAAAGTGGAGGGTTTTAGCAACCAATATATCCAGTAAATTGCATATCCTTCATGCAATCTTCCACAAGTATCATTTGTGATAGTTAAGCCTTTTATGAATGTTGGAGTGTTATAAAGTTATATTTTATGTCAAATCATTGGAGTACACATGTTGTATATTGGTGGGTAAAGAAAGACCGTATGTGTTATGTTCAGAAGCACTAAGTTCTCCGTGACATGCCAATTACTCTACAGTCTTAGTTAACAGATTTCTGGCTCCCAGAACTTTGGCTTTGGGAGTAAAAACGAACTCCTTTTGGGGAGTAGGGTCATTTCCAAAATGTCAACATGAGGGGCGCCTGGGTGGCTCAATGGGTTAAAGCCTCTGCCTTTGGCTCAGGTCATGATCCTAGGGTCCTGGGATCGAGCCCCGCATTGGGCTCCCTGCTCTGTGGGGAGCCTGCTTCCCCGCCCCCCACTCTCTCTCTCTCTGCCTGCCTCTCTGCCTACTTGTGATCTCTGTCAAATAAATAAATCTTAAAAAAAAAATGTCACCATGAGGAACCCAGTAGACCTTCTCTCCAGTGAAACTAATATAACTGGTGAAATTTATAAAAATAAAACAAAACTTTGAAAGTTTCGGAAACTGTCCTAATAGCATATAGCAAATGGAGAAATATTTATTCAAGAAAATCTACTGAGCCTTGGTAACAACAGCAAGTATGTGGTATCTGAATCATAACCTGCTTCTCTTTGACACCCCACTCCCAGTCCAGTGTGACAGAATATCTACTCCTGGCAGGAGTAGCCAAGAAGATAGTGCTTTCCCTTCTTTCCCCACTTCTCATTATAAGGCCACAGTTTCTGCTCAGAAGGTGCAAGCCACTAGAATATCTCCTCCAGTTCAGCTCTGTGATACTGGAACTCTATTCCCAAGCAAGCCACACTGAGATCAGGGGCTTCCTTCTTCTCCCCAGCTCCTACTCATAAAGTGGTGGTTCTACTCCAGCATAACCAGCCAAGAATACTGGGTCCACATTGACCTCACCTGCACTCACTCATAGGATGAGTCAGATACAATCATATAGCTGACTTCCTACCAGAAACAATGGAGGCCACGAGGCTGTGGGATAACATATTCAAAGCACTGATAGAAAAAAAACTGTCAATCAAGAATCTTATATCTAGCATGACTATCTTTCAAAATTAACTCTCTCATGTGCACATGTACTCTCTCTGTCTCTCTTAGAATGTTGGATTCTATAAAGTCTGAACCAGGATCTTGATGCTATGAACTTTCACTCTAGAAGTGACAAATACCCACTGTCTGTGTCTTGTAATTCTCAGCTGACAAAAAAAAAAAAAAAAAAGGAAATTAGTAATTGACTATATTAACATAAATGAGCTAAAACATATTAAAGAAAGATGCCTCAAGGATTTTATGAGCCAGACTGAGGAAAGATGCTGTTAAAATAGTGAAAAATACTTGCATTTTAGAGATTCACATAGCACAAACTGCTTTCAACAAAGTGTTCATTTACTCCTTTCTTTGCCTTAGAGACTAGCAAAAATATTCCCTGATTAAAGATAGAGGACGTAGGAATAGGGAGTAAAAAAGCTTATGACAATCTCATTAAAAGCAAGTTAGAAAGAAGCTACCCTTTTAGAGGTATAAAACTTCTAAAAGTAAAGCCCTTGGAAGCAGCATAAAAACTTCCATGTCTCATCATGGAATAATAAATATTTCCAAAATGAATGAGTTTTCCTTTTATTCTCGTTATACTTATTTCTTTTTTTAATGATCTTTTTATATTAATTTTTATTACATATATTTTCACACCATAAAGTTAGATGGATTAAAAAGTGAACCTGCATGTACCCACTACCTAGTTTGTTTGTTTTTTTTTAATTACTTTTCAGTGTACCAGAATTCATTGTTTATGCACCACACCCAGTGCTCCATGCAATACGTGCCCTCCATAATACCCACCACCAGGCTGGCCCAACTTCCCACCCCCTCCCTTCACAACCCTCATTGTTTTTCAGAGTCCATAGTCTCTCATCGTTCATCTCCCCCTCCAATTTCCCTCAACTCCCTTCTCCTCTCCATCTCCCCATGACCTCCATGATATTTCCTATGCTACACAAATAAGTGAAACCATATGATAATTGACTCTCTCTGCTTGACTTATTTCACTCAGCATAATCTCTTCCAGTCCTGTCCATGTTGATACAATATACTTATTTCTTATACAAAAAAATCTCTGCAGTAATTTCCCAACCTACATTCCAACTGAATTTTAATTTTATGTTTTTAGCTCAAGACTACTTATACCATTCTACTTTTCTCTTCATAATTTGAATACAGGAAAGAAAATATATTGCACAAAAGAGACTCTTCTACCAGCACAAATGCCTTCAGTTTATTATAAGTGAAATTATTTTCTTCTTCCTTTTTATGACCAATGGGAATTGTTGCTCCCTTTTTTAAAAGGTTCCTATCCAAGCTAGCCAACAATTAAAACAATTAAAAGACTTGAGTATGGCACAGACAACTTCAGGAGTCAGCCCATTCATCACTTTAACACACTCAAATAAGAACAAGTTTTTTCATCTTCATTCTGTGTACTTCTGACCCCAGACCAATTTCACTGAGTACTTCCAAGAAGCCAAGATGACAGTCATCATGCAAAAATGATTTCTCTCTCTCCAAGTAGAGAAGGCTGTTTCATCTGAAATGGACACCAAGCAAAATGTATAAAAAAGGACAGTGTAAGAGGTTGTAGTGGGAGTGCTGGTGGCTGAAGAGTATCCCACCAACAGTGAAGAATGCAATATTCCTGTTTCAGAGGTCACCCTGCCAGCTAGTCATTATCTTAAAAGCCTTCAGGAAGAATAGCACTTTGGCAGAGAAACATGAAAAACCTCCACAAGGTGCATAGGACCTTTGTACAACAGAGCTCTCTAGAACCAAACTGACACTCTAATACCACACTTACTGCTCTCTCACTAGCTTGAGGCTCACACTCTGTTTTTGTTGTCTTCATTATTATCTTGGATTTGCAGTCCATTTCTAAGGGTTGTGCTTTAAATAATAATGGAGTCCATCACTTAGTCTGCTACAATGATACTTATTCTACTGCCCCCCTGCAACATACTAGCAACTGAAAAGACTATCCTCAGACAGGTGACATAAGCAGAAAAAGGCCATAAACCTGAAGCTATGTACCAAAAGGGGCTGGCATGGTTACAGAGCTCAGTCTAGTGGACTACAAGTAACCAGGGGCAACTGAGGGCTCAGTCAGTTGAGCATCCAACTCTTGATTTCAGCTCAGGTCATGATCTTAGGGTTCTAAGATTGAGCCCCACATAGGGACTCTCCCTCTCTCTCCCTCTGCCCCAAGACCCCCTTCTGCCCCTAAAAAAGAAAAAAAGAAAAAAGAAAAAGACTACAGGTAACCATCCATTGTCTCCGTCCATGTATCCCAAGACCAGATAAAACAACTTTGGGAGGGATGCTCATGATCCTATTCGGTGGTTTCCCAAATCTCCTGCTGGCCACTAAATAACAATGGAGCAGGTCAGAAATGTACAAGGTAGACGAATTTCCCATGTCTAGGGCCCAGCAATGATAGCAATGCTCCATAAGCTTTTCATGGGTACTAAGCCCATGAAAAGACAAGTAAATAAACTGAAACTAAGAATATAGAAACTTTACAGCAATTCGAGATTGTTACAACATCCAAGGTGCATGATCAATGAACTTGCCTTGAACAGACTAGTCTGGGTATTACTGAACTTGTAATTGTAACATGTAATGTGTTACATGTGGCCAAGCTGCAGACTATTGTTATGTACAGAAGGATCATGTGTTGGTCTGTGACACAATGATGGAAAAAATATGGTCTATTACTACAGATAAGAAAGACTCACTACTCTCGATTCTCACCAATGGTGAACTAAATGAAGCATGACAGCAACCTAAAAACATTCCAACAAAATACTATTCACAAATCAAGCAGCTGAAAAAAGTTAACCGAGAAAATATTTGGCCATAGGATAGAAGACAACCAACCATTCTAGTCCTTTCTCATACACATTATTCTGACAACAAGACTATACATTTTTCAAAGATAGGCATTTTGCATTTTGCTACTAGGTATCCCTCATTATTTCTAAGACAGTACTTACTAGACAAATCATAGACTTTCATTAACTCCCTATTTACTCTTCACTCATTCTAAGCTTTATTTACAGGGCTGAACAAGAATACATAAAATACATTTCCATAAAAATAATAAATCCTTACTTAGTACATTATTGTGTCACTTTACAGGTAGGTCAGTCTTTCAGTGACTTCATTTCCAAGGACAGTCTCAATCCTAAGAGGCCTCTAACTGTAAGAGAAACAGCTACCACAACAGCTAAGAATGTCAGAGAAATGTCAGAGAATGTCAGAGAAATAAGACACCTTCAGCTCTCACCCAAAGTTTACTAATACTTGTGTATACAATGAAGGACTGGTTACAAACCTAATTATCCATTGATACAAATCAAACTTCTGGTTTTACAAGTTTAATTATCCATAGATTTAAAATGAGGCAGAGACTACTTCTAGAAGCAACTGTGCCAAGAACCATGAAGGTTGACTAAAGAACCATAAAAACAAAACAGGGCCACGGTCTAGAGGCCATTTAATGTAAAGGCAAACTGCCCAGTACAACTCTAGAATACCCAAGGGCAGTTATTTTTAAACAGTTCAATAACTGATCTTCACTTCATTACTCTTAATCACTAAGGAAAAAACCCTGGCTAATGAGGCATTCAATACTGCATATACCTTGGGAAATTTCCACTTAAAGAAGTTATCATAAAGTATCAGCATTTTTAAAAGATTTTATTTATTTATTTGTCAGAGAGAGAAAGAAAGAGAGAGAGTACAAGCAGGGGGAACAGCAGGCAGAGCAGGCAGAAGGAGAAGCAGGCTCTCTGCTGAGCCCCATGTGGAGCCCCATGTGGGACTCGATCCCAGGACTCTGGGATCATGACCTGAGCCGAAGGCAGCAGCTTAACCGACTGAGCCACCCAGGCATCCCAAGTATCAGCATTTAAAGAAATAACTTTAACGTAGTAAGTAACTAATACTGAAATTAAACCTACTGTATTTAAGACACATTGTATTTCTAGTTTTTTTTTTTTTTAATTTAAAATATATGCAACACTTAAAGTGGAACTTAACACTTACGGAATTTATGGAATTTGAACACATGAACTCACTTGACTTCCATCTACAAGCACACATCTGTTGAATATGTAACTTCAACATACTTGTCAAGACTAAGCAGAAAGTGCAGAAAAGGGGCCAGTCCTAAGAAGAAACTAAACCCACCTACCATTCTTGACCTTCCCTAGACACAAAACAGGGATCACATATGAAGAGCTGAAGGGATCACATATGAAGAGCTGTGAGAGCACACTGAGAAAAACTTCAAATACAGCAGAACATAACCAGAGATTTAACAAATACAGAGTCACAGAATAGAAAGTGCTAATCAGAAAAATGCAAGAATTTGAAACTATATAGCATAGTTGAGTCCATATTAATTTTGTTAACATCTGTAGCTACCAATCAGTCAACATTGCATACAGTATAGCAGGTTTAAAAAAAATACAAAGATAATGTTGTTAAATGTTAAAAAAACAAAAACAAGAACAAAAAACTCAGACTCAAAATCAGGCTCTGGCAACAGAGAAGCAGAGACAGAACTGCCCTCTGCTTGACAGCCAAGGCCCCATGCGATCTGGCCTCACCCAACTCCATGCCAACATTCCAGGACCCACGGACGTCTTCACGCCTATGTCTCTGCCATCATCCCTACTGGGGTTCTCTTACCTCTTCCCCACATTCATCCAAATCTTATTCCTCTTTCAGGTCCAGTTGGAGTCTCATTTTGCCCAGGAAATCTTTCCTAGACACTCCTGGTCCAAGTCATCTACCTCTTACATAATCTCCACTCCTATTTAATTTTCACTACACAGCTTGGCTCTTAACCATCATCTTGGAGTTACCTCAAGTATATTCATTTTGTCCCTCATCCTAGTGTTGTCAGCCTAAGACTCCCAGGGACAGATCCACAATACAGAAAAGACAGGTGTATTGACTCACCACAAAGAAAGATGGTGTCCACACCAGAACTGTAGGGCATCTCACTGCTGTCCCAAAGCTAGACAGCAGAATCCTTAAAAGCCAAAACCACGTTTGACTTTGGTTGTGAATAAATGAAGTAAAGGCGTCATTATCAGATTTGGGGGAAGGAAGGAATTTAAGTAAAATTCAAATGGAGAGGTTCAAACGAAAGCAGAACTGTATCTAAAATGATCAACATCAAGTCTGGACTGTGAAGCAGATGTTGATAGTCTGAGCTAATTTTTTACTTTTTCATTCCTCACCAAGCTAGACAACAGACTTCTTAAAGGCCAAAACCACTTTTATACTTATTCATATCCTATATGAAACCTAGCAGCACATACCAGATGCTATATAAAGGCTCTTTGAGGGTGCCTGGGTGGCTCAGTGGGTTAAAGCCTCTGCCTTCGGCTCAGGTTATGATCCCAGGGTCCTGGGATCGAGTCCCGCATCGGGCTCTCTGCTCAGCAGGGAGCCTGCTTCCTCCTCTCTCTGCCTGCCTCTCTGCCTACCTGTGATCTCTGACAAATAAAGAAATAAGATCTTAAAAAAAAAAAGGCTATTTGATATCTGACTGATGGATAATGAAATTTTAAACAACCAAAGGCACAGATGATGGGTTATAATTATAAAACCACATAAAGCAGTCTTTTAGTAGTCTATCTAGGAAAAATAAAAAAGAGGTAGTAAGAAGGAGGTACATTTCTTACCTACAACACCAAACGCTGAAACAGCTCGAAATAACCCGGAGGAGCCTTTCTGTCCCATCTTTGTTCTATTTCCTAGATCCAAGCGGCCAAGAAGTTCTCTCACTTCTTGTTGAGTATATACGTGCTAAAAATAAGCAAATTTAATTTGTAAGATTGTGCTTATTCTTTAGATAATTTATTGCCTATAAGAATCACTAGCTATTTCACAGAGAAGCACATAATAGTGCACAACTAAGCTGTAATGCTAAAAGTCAATAAATTCTTTAATATTAGCAATTATGGGTGGTTACCGGATCATATGTCACTATACCAAAAAATTTTGTCAAAACCTCACCTTCTGGGGCACCTGGGTGGGGCAGTCTGTTAGGCGTCCAATTCTTGGTTTTGGCTCAGGTCATGATCTTATAGGGGTCATGGGATCGAGCCCCGTGTTGGGTTCTGTGCTTAGTGCAGAATCTGCTTTACATTCTTTCTTCCGCCCCTTAAGCCCCTCCCTGTTTGCTCACACCCTCTCTCGCTCTCTCACAAAGAAATAAATAAAATTCTTTTAAAAAAATACCCACAAAACTTATTTTCTGAACCATATATTAAAGATCATAGGCAAATTTCAAGAAATCTGTGAACTTCTTAGAGCTGGGTGCAAAGTTTTGAATGTGCATACACATAGGTATTTTTATGAGGCCCACAGATGCTCAGATTCTCAAAGAAATCCCTGATCAACTGTTCCCATCCCCAAGTAAAACCAAGAATCAATAAATTATGTTAATAAAAACTCCCATAATAGGGGGAGAATGAAGAACAATCCCCAAGAGGGTTAGAAATCACCTTATACAATTTATCCAAAATTATAATAACATAGAAAAGAGTTTTGCAAAGAACTTAGTGAAAATGTGTTGCAAACCGTAGCTACCCACATATTTGAGAAACGAGCAATCAGCACAGGTTCAAGATATTCCCAGACAGAAGGTAAGTCAGATTCTCTCATTTGGAAGAGTTAAAATTGTTCAATACCATCATGCTATATTTCACTTTTGACTAACAGTCTCATGTTTTTGTGTTACCTGAATTAAGTCTGTATTCTTGCTCTGGCTAATACAACAACTGGATAAGAACAGCCTCACATTTCTCTCATGCATAGCAAGTCACCAGAAGATCACCCAGAGGTGATTTTTAGCAGCATAATAAAAAGTCTGCACCACAAAAGTCTGCCCTGACTGCAAGTAGCTTCATATTAAAGCACAGCAATACATAATCTCTTCAGTACATGCAATACTGAGTTAGATTAAATCCTGAAAATACCACTTCTTCAAGAAATATATTCATTACCTCATCCAAAGAGTTTGCTTTGTAAAGCAAATCACAATGAAGGACAAAGTGTAATTCCAGCATACTTTGTAACATCAGTAATTCCTAGAAACCAGATTAGAGATTTAAATTCTAGCCACCATGAAAAATAATTGTAATTGTCAGATGCCTGATTAAAAAAGGAAAATAAATATATCAGTAAAAGCTGTTTGTACCTTTAACAGGTACAAAAGTTACTGTTTGTCTTCAGGTTTGCAAGATACTTACCCTATCATCAATTACGACCAAATCTTTCGGTTCTGTTCTATCAATCTTCAAAACACGGTATTTTGTTTCTGCATGATTGCTCCCAACTAGGAAGTATCTCTATAAATGAAAAGAAATGTCATTAGTTTTTTAAGGCATTTTTCCTTATACACATTTTACAACCACCTTGGTTTTTGAAATTAAATACTGTAATAAAGTCAGGTTACTTTTGAAAAGAAGTATTTCTGTTAAACATAACTGGCAGATTAAAGAAAGGCTGATTCTAAAAGGTCAATTTTAAAATTGAAATATTCTGCATCAATTGAGAGGACCATGTTGTTCTTCTCTCTTCTCATATTAATTTGTTCTATCACATTGATTGATTTGCAAATGTTGAACCATCCTTGTAGCCCAGGAATGAATCCCACCTGGTCATGGTGGATAATCTTTTTAATGTGCTGTTGGATCCTCTTTGCTAGGATCTTGTTGAGAATCTTATCATCCATATTCATCAGTGATATTGGTCTGAAATTCTCCTTTTTGGTAGGGTCTTTGCCTGGTTTGGGGATCAGCGTAATGCTGGCTTCATAGAAAGAGTCTGGAAGTTTTCCTTCTGCTTCAATTTTTTGAAACAGCTCAGGAGAATAGGTGTTATTTCTTCTTTGAAAGTTTGGTAGAATTCCCCAGGGAATCCATCAGGTCCTGGGCTCTTGTTTTTTGGGAGGTTTTTGATCACTGCTTCAATCTCATTACTAGATATCGGTCTATTCAGGTTGTCAATTTCTTCCTGGTTCAATTTTGGGAGTTTATAGTTTTCCAAGAATGCATCCATTTCATCTAGGTTGCTTAGCTTATTGGCATATAACTTTTGATAATAACTTCTGATGATTGTTTCTACTTCCTTGGTGTTAGTTGTGATCTCTCCCTTTTCATTCATAATTTTATAAATTTGGGCTTTCTCTCTTTTCTTTTGGATTAGTGAGGCCAATGGTTTATCGATCTTATTGATTCTTTCAAAAAACCAGCTTCTAGTTTCATTGATACATTCTACTGTATCTCTGGTTTCTACCTCATTGATCTCAGCTCTAATCTTGATTATTTCCCTTCTTATGTGTGGAGTTGGTTTGATTTGTTGTTGATTCTCCAGTTCTTTAAGGTGTAGAGACAGCTGGTATATTCTGGATTTTTCAATTTTTTTGAGGGAGGCTTGGATGGCTATGTATTTCCCCCTTAGGACTGCCTTTGCTGTATCCCATAGGTTTTGGACCGAAGTGTCTTCATTCTCATTGGTTTCCATGAATTGTTTCAGTTCTTCTTTGATCTCCTGGTTGATCCAAGCATTCTTAAGCAAGGTGGTCTTTAGCTCCCAGGTGTTTGAGTTCCTTCTGAACTTTTCCTTGTGAATGAGCTCCAGTTTCAAAGCATTGCGATCTGAGAATATGAAGGGAATGATCTCAGTCTTTTGGTATTGGTTGAGTCCTGATTTGTGACCCAGTATGTGGTCTATTCTTGAGAAGGTTCCATGTGCACTTGAGAAGAATGAGTATTCTGTTGTTTTAGGGTAGAATGTTCTGTATATATCTATGAGGTCCATCTGGTCCAATGTGTCATTTAATGCTCTTGTTTCCTTACTGATTTTCTGCTTTGATGATCTATTTCTGAAAGAGGTGTGTTAAGATCTCCTACTATTAATGTATTCATATCAATATGACTCTTTATCTTGATTAACAGTTTTCTTATGTAATTGGCTGCTCCCATATTGGGGGCATAGATATTTACAATTGTTAGATCATCTTGGTGGATAGTCCCTTTAAGAATGATGTAGTGTCCTTCTGTATCTCTGATTACAGTCTTTAGTTTAAAATCTAATTTATCTGATATGAGAATCGCTACCCCGGCCTTCTTTTGAGGCCCATTGGCATGAAAGATGCTTCTCCAACCCTTCACTTTCAGTCTGGGTGTATCTTTAGGTTCAAAATGGGTCTCTTGTAGACAACATATGGATGGGTCCTGTCGTTTTATCCAATCTGCAACCCTGTGCCATTTTATGGGCGTATTTAGGCCATTCACATTGAGAGTGATTATTGATAGATACATTTTTATTGACATCGTGTTACCTTTGAAGTCTTTTTTTCTGTAGATTGTCTCTATATTTCTGTTCAATGCTATTCTTGGGATTTTTCCTCTTTTATAGAACCCCCCTTAATATTTCCTGCAGTGTCGGCTTGGTGGTTGCATAGTCTTTTAAGCCTTGCCAGTCTTGGAAACTCTTTATCTCTCCATCCATTTTGAATGTCATTCTTGCTGGATAAAGTATTCTTGGCTGCATGTTTTTCTCATTTAGAAATATTCTTAGTGATGTCATGATAAATATCAGCCTGGTATTTGAAATGTACCCAATAACCAGGTCAGGCTAACTTAATTAAATTATATACAGATTAACCTAACTGATTGGAGACTGATGTTTAAACTTTGCCAGGAAGAAGCAGCTCTAGTAAGAATTAGAAAGCTCAACATACAATTAGGAATGCTTAGACAATTATAGCTATGGAAATATTAAAATTTTATCTAATAAATCTTTATAAATTTTCTGTAAAATATGGAAAATTAATTTAATATAGCAACTATAAAAAAACCACAAAGTCCTATAAAAAATTTAAATGAGTATAGTTTCCCAAATGGTTTTTCATAAATAAGCTACAGGAAATAATTAATATTCTTACTATTCTGAATACTTCCTTGGAACATTATACCTGAGCACATCAGTCTTCTTAAATAAACACTAAGAATAAAATTAATAATTAAAATATTAAAAAATAATAATCTTAAATTTAAAGAAAATGTTTTAAGAAGACTTAAAGATGGTGAGTAACTTCTAAGAAAATAAGTGAAATGCATTAGGAAAAATACATAAAGATATTCTCCTCTAAAAATGTCTTTAAAAGTGGTGCTTTTTCTACATAGCAAAAATTGAGAAAACATTGCTCCAATCAACTGGCGTTTTACCATCTCATCGGTCAGTTAATATTTAGATACACAAAATAAATAACAAATAAGATTCTCTAGCTTAATGGCCAAACTGAAGTATGCAGACCATGGGAATTCAGAGCAAGAAAGATTAACATGAAGTGGTAGAGGTACAGAAAATGTCAGAGAAGTCTGGACTTGAATTGAGCCTTAAAGGATGGGAAAGATTTTTAAAAGTAAGATTTCAGTGTATATCAGAAGATGATTGGGGCGCCTGGGTGGCTCAGTGGGTTAAAGCCTGTGCCTTCCGCTCGGGTTGTGATCTCAGGGTCCTGGGATCAAGCCCCGCGTCAGGCTCTCTCCTCGATGGGGAGGCTGCTTCCCCCTCTTTCTCTGCCTGCCTCTCTGCCTACTTGTGATCTCTCTCTCTGTCAAATAAATAAATAAAAATCTTAAAAAAAAAAAAAAGAAGATGAGCACTTGATTATAGTAATACTAGATTGGCAGAAATAGGTGGAATTTTTTATTATTAAGTATAAATCTGTTTACAAAGTTCTGACCTAGACTTCCAGGCTAAACAGAACTAAACTATATGTTAAAAGATGACTGGTTCTGGGGGCATACTCCAGCCCCTGCACCACCCCTGCTAAGGCCTGGGGAGGAGGTTGGGAGGAATGGTGCCTGTAATTATTAAACACAAATTCAATTAAAAGATGATTGACTAGCCCAATCTTAAGAGGAAAGCTAGCAAAAAAAAAAAGAAAGAAAGAAAGAAAGAAAGAAAGAAAGAAAGAAAGAAAATGGAAAATCCCTGATCTCCTAGGAGGGGTACAGTTTGAAGGACACTACCAGTTATAATGAGATAAAAATACAGCAATTTTAATAAAAATTAGTAAACTAACTTAAGATACCCAGTGACAGGGACTTGATGCACTGGGGGAGCAGCCAGAGGACAGGAACAATGAGAGGCAGGAGGTCAAAGACTCAGGGCATGGCTCCAGCTAATTCCCGTGCCTGGGACCCCACCCTCCACTGAGAGGAGGTTGGTGGTCACCAACCCAATAAAATGAACTTCAGAAGGATGGTTTGTAAGTTATACACGTTTGTTTCTTTGGTTTTTTTTTTTAAGATTTATTTATTTGACAGACAGAGATCACAAGTAGGCAGAGAGGCAGGCAGAGAGAGAGAGGGAGAAGCAGGCTCCCCCCCAAGCAGAGAGCCCAGTGTGGGGCTTGATCCCAGGACCCTGAGAACAGGACCTGAGCTAAAAGCAGAGGCTTAACCCACTGAGCCACCCAGGCACTCCAGCTATACACGTTTGTTAGCAAAAAAGGGAGCCACTTTCTTGAGGACTTGAGGAAAACAGTCCCCACAAGAGGAAACAGAAAGCACAAGGACCTGAAGGGGAAGAAGCTTGGCGTGTTTGTTCGAGGAACAAGATGAAGTGAGAAAATGCTCATGAAACAGCCAATACAGTGACGAGTGTTCAACACAAAGAAGGCACTTGATGGCTTAGTTCCTTTTCTCCCCTTCACTTTTTAAAATGTCAGTGAGTCTCTGCCACTGAATTTAAAAAGAGATACAAACTCAGAGGGGAAAAAAGAAGAATACTTTAGAGAAAGAAAAACACGTACAGGACCAGAATGGAGCCAGAATGGGAGAATGCACAACTCTTATTAGCAGTCAGTCCTTGTCCTCAGGAGAGAAGAGCATGCAAAGTAACAACCGTGAATGGCATGTTGTAATAGAAGGATGAACTGGGTGATGACAACACAGGAAGGACACTCACTTAACTCATCTGGGGAGGCTTGGAGCAAGTGATCCATAGGCTGGTGTCCCGATGCTGAGTCTGGCCTTGATGGACCTCTCATAAGGACTCCATGTACAAAGCCAAGCCAAGACAAGTGATACCTACCGTCTCCACCTGCAACCATCTTCTCTCGTCGCCTGCTCCCTCCCAAAACACTTTCATTTTTATGTATAGCACTGACTTCTGAAGACCCTACCTGAATTTATTTAGTATGTCTGGCTCCTTCACTTAATTATATGCACTGGAGAGGCTGGGACTAACTCCCTGACCTCTGGTTGGTACCTTGGTTCCATAGGCATGGAGTAAATATTAGGTAAAGAACGCCGCCTATTTAATTTGCTGGATAACTTTCTACAAGGTTTACTCATCTTCTTTGGGTAAGTTGATCTCTCAGTAAGTAAGGAAGAACATCACAGCTTTAAGGGGGGCAAAATCCCTGAATGAAGTTCCTAGAATTTTAAGAGATCCAAGGAAATTGAAAGAAAAAATTGCATTAGGACTCTGCTTTGGCAGCTTGTGATAAAAAGACAGTTGTGATTCCTGAGTACTAGTGGGCCAATGATCTATGGGCCTTCAGACCACCCCCAAGGGAGGGCAGATCCTGAACATATCCAGCCAGACTCTCTCAAAGACTCCATGAAGAGGAGGAACAAACAGCTAAAATCCACGGAATTTACAAACGGATCTGAGTGGGGAAAAAGAAAAAGGAAGCAAATGTAACTATCCACATTTTCTCCTGAAGTGGTCTAAGAATCCTAAAACCGTTTTGTGCAGAGAAAAGCGACCCCATGTGGAGCCAGTTAGGTGGGAAAGAAAACCACAGCTCCTGCTTGGCCTGCTGTGGATAGTCTCACTTGCCTGCACTGCCCTCTGGTGGACAGTTGGCCACCAACTTTTATACCCATTTTTCTAAGTGTGTCGTCAATCCACTTACTTTGGTTTGAGCCTGCTGGTGCCACTTACTGATTTAGGGAAGGACTACAGGGAGGCAGGTTGGAAGGGAAACCAAAGAGTTCTGCTGTAACATGCCCAAAGAGGTCAAGTGAGAACTTCTGAGTCTGGAGCTCAGAGGAGAGATCTTAGGGTGTGTCAACAGCACATACATGGCCTTCAAACTCATGGGACTAGATTAAACCTAGTATGGAGAGTGAAGATAGAGACAGACCCCCCAAAACACTAGCTTGAAGCACTCTACATAAAATTATTCAGAGGCTGGATATAGATAAGGAACCAGGTTGGAAGACTGAGAAAAATGGCCAGCATTTTTGGGAAAAAAAACCCAGAGCAGCATGGAATCATCAAAGCAAAGGGAGGAGACCATCTGGGAAAGGAGGAAGCCATCACATCCATATCAAATGCTGCTGAGACTGGGCAACCGCTCTGGAAAACAGTATGGAGGGTCCTCAAAAAGTTAAAAATAGAACTACCCTACGATCCAGCAATTGCACTACTAGGTATTTATCCAAAGGGGCACATGCACTCCAATGTTTACAGCAGCCATGTCCACAAAGAATAGCAAAAATATGGGGACAGCCCAGATGTCCACTAACAGATGAATGGATCAAGATGGACTACTACTCAGCCATCAAACATCTGCACAACACGGACAGAGCTAGAGGGTATTATGCTAAGTGAAAAAAGCAGAGAAAGACAAATACATGATTTCACTCAAATGTGGAATTTAAGAAACAAAACAGATGAATGTAGGGGAAGGGAAGGAAAAATAAAATAAGATAAAAACAGAGAGGGAAGCAAACCATAAGAGACTCTGAACTCTGGGAAACAAACTGAAGGTTTTTGGAGGTGCGGGGGGAGGATAGGGTAACTGGGTGATGGGCATTAAGGAGGGCACTTAATGTAATGAGCACTGGGTGTTATACGCAAATGATGAATCACTAAGTTCTACCCTTCAAACTAATAATATACTGTATGTTAACTAAATCGAATTTAAAAAGTAAAAAAAAATTTAAGGCAATTAAAGAGAGAAAAACAAAAAATGCTGAGAGGTCAAGGAAGATGAGGACATGGAAGTGCCCAGGGGAATCTAACAACAGGATCTTTTGAGTGGCCGTTCTGTGGGCAATTTCAGTGATACGGTGGGGACAAAATCCATAACACAGCCGTTCAAAAAGCAAATGAATAGTCTTTTGGATAAAGACGAAGAAGTGAACACCTCTGTTCCTTCCAAACACCTTACTAAAAACTACAGTAGTTTTTTTATGTTCACTTTTTTTTTTTTTACATAAACCCCAAGAGCAAAGAGAAGAGTAGAGATAGCAACCACGAAAATTAAAAAAAGTCATTTGAAACTTAAAAGCATGCCCAAGAAAGCTGAACCCTAAGCGGACAGTGGAGAAGTCAAGAAAGAATCCAATTTACACTACAGAACTCCCAAAAGGCATGGAAATTTGTGGCATCTCTTATCTCTGGTAGTGGGAGTGTAAAATTTCAGAAAATTGAAGATAAAAAGAAGATAGCTCAAGCTCCTAAAGAGGAAAAAAAAAAAAAAGAAGAACAGGCTTCAAACCAAAGATCAAGAACGGAGTAATATTATAAATTCTCAACAGCAACACCAGAAGACAGGAACATCACGTCTTCAAAATTCTAAGGGAAAATGCATTTCGATCTTTAATTCAACATTAAATCTGTTAATCAAATGTGAGGCTGGGATAAGGACATTTTCGGAATGTACAGGCTCAAAAAAAGCACTGCCCATGAACCCTTTCCCATGAAGCAACTGGAGGAGGGACACCACCAAAATGAGGCCACACATCAAGGAGACGAAGACACAGGATCTGGGGAAATGAGTCCATCCCAGAGGGACTGCCTGAGGTACATACACGGGCCAGTACCTACGAGCCAACACCCGCTGGGGAAAACGCTTGTGTGTGTGTGTTTGTACATATGGGAGGAGCGGGGGTTGGCAGGAATGAGGGTAAAGAAGATACCCCAAGAAAGCCACATTTAAATGCCCATTAAGATGGAAGATGATCTGAGCTGGCCCTCCTCTGAAAGTGAAGTTTCACTTTTCAAGAAAAAGCTTAACATTTCAACATGTAGCTTTAACGGTGGTGACTTGGTATGAAGATAAATGTGTTTCTAAAATATATACATGAGCTGCAAATGGAATATAATAGGTAATCCATTTAACAGGAAGTTCAGTATCTACTAACATTATTATCTCCTTTTATAATGACAGGCTAATTAATCACTCACTTTTCATCTGAGGGAAGAAAATCAGCTTTCTTCAAAGAGAAGAAATTTTAAGGTTGCCTGACAGCTTCAATTAATGTTAAACTTCACTTGAACTTTCAGAATAAAGATTTTATGTTTTAAAGATCACCATGAAGTTACCTCGCACAATCTAACAGTATTACAGGCCTGCCTCTTCGCCTATTCCAGCAATCCCACAATCAGTAAGGGAGCTCGAAAGAAATGAGCCTCTGCGGGTCAAAAAGAATGTCTCCAGATTCACTCTTTAAAAAAAAAGATTTTATTTATTTATTTGACACAGAGAGAGAGATCACAAGTAGGCAGAGAGGCGGAAGCAGGCTCCCTGCTGAGCAGAGAGCCCACTGGGATCATGATCTGAGCAGAAGGCAGAGGCTTAACCCACTGAGCCACCCAGGCGCCCCCAGATTCACTCTTTACAGCTTCAGAGTTTAACTGATGGAGAAACTTCAAATCCCCATAGAAATAAGTGGAAACTTGGTCACCTTCAACCCCACCTTCTAAATCAGCTATAATCACTCTGCTTCTCTCTCCTGTTCTATATCCTTTGATTTCCTACTCCAATCCCTTAGCCAACCGTGTCTTGTATTGTTCTCTCCTGTTCCCTCATTACACAAACTGAGGCTAACATTCAGGCTAATGAAGCCTGCATTCTTCATGATGTGGTTCTTACTTATTTTATTCGATTTAGTATGATACGATGGAGAGGAAGGAGAAGCGTCCTTGAATCCTTTTGAACAAGGCAGGAATTAAATAAACAAATACACATACACACATACTAACAATTTTGAACTTGCAAGGGTAAAGATCATCCCAACTTCACCCCTACACAAGCAGACACAAAAATCCACCACCGCTCTGTTCAGCTACCAATTTTAAACTCAACCACTACATGTTAATCTGTTAGAAAATGATCACTGGGGCGCCTGGGTGGCTCAGTTGTCTAGGCGGCTGCCTTTGGCTCAGGTCATGATCCCAGGGTCCTGGGATTGAGCCCCGCATCGGGCTTCCTGCTCAGTGAGGAGCCTGCTTGTCCCTCTCCGACTCCCCATGCTTGTGCTCGCTCTCTCATGCTCTCTGTCTCAAATAAATAAATAAAATCTTAAAAAAAAAAAAAAAGAAAGAAAGAAAGAAAAGAAAATGATCCCTTACTGCAAATGGTATGACCTGTAGGGCATTCTATATTAAGCAAGGACTATAAATTGGAACTCATGTAAGGTAAACTGCATTTTCATCCAGCATACCTTCAGGCTGCTAAACCCACTGTGGGCAAGTCCTAGTGGCACTAGACTGTAAGAGCAGTAGGGCTGCATCTGACCTTACTTTACCTGTAAGCCCAGGTCACAGGACAGACATCATCACAGGAGCCAAACGGCAGCTTGAAGGTCTGGGCGCCATAGAGAACAGGGAAGTTTTGGGAGGAAGCAGACCCTTCACAAAGCCAGAACTACAACTCCTGCATGCTATCTACCAACCCACCCCCCTTCTTCTCCGGAGACCTTAAAACCCACCTACAAACAAAAGTAACAATGAGCGTCACCTCAGAGCAGTTCTGCCCCGTTATCCTTCAAAATGAAGGCTCAGGACAAGAGGCAGCCCATCTTGTCCACTGTCTCTTTTGTTCTTTTGTTCTCCTAATCCTTTCATAACCAATTAATACACTCCCATCCACCAAAATAAGAACGCCCTTATTCTGACTCATACATTTGCCAACAATGACTTTTGTCAATCTCTCTCATCTCTGCCATTCTGACAGGTGAAAATGGGAATCTATTTTCATTTTATTGCTTTAATTATTAGCAAGTTGAATTAGTTTTTTATATTCACACTTCTTTTTTGTCAGATTACCTATTCACGTCCTTGTCCTTTTTTGGTGAGTGTTTTATTTTTCAGAACGATTTACAAAACTTTTTGTATATAGGAATATACAGCTTTATTTGTTGTCAGGCTACTGATATTATCTTTTTTAAAGATTTTATTTACTTATTTATTTGACAGAGACAGAGATCACAAGTAGGCAGAGAGAGAGGAGGAAGCAGACTCCCTGCTGAGCAGAGAGCCTGATGTGGGGCTCCATCCCAGGACCCTGGGATGATGACCTGAGCCAAAGGCAGTGGCTTTAACCCACTGAGCCACCCAGGTGCCCCAGGCTACTGATATTTTCATAGGCTTTTGACTCTTTTTTACATTTATTGTTTTAAATGCTTTCTATTAGAAAAGAAAAAATCTCAATGACCTAAATTTCTACCCTATAAAGTTAGAAAAAGACCAACTGATTAATCCAAAATCCATAAGAGGTAAAAAAAATAATAAGCCTAAGAACAGAAACTGATTAAATAAAAAACAACAATAGAGAAAATTAACCAAGCCAAAAGATTCTTCTTTCAAAAGAGTAGTAAAATTGATAAATGCCTAGCAAAATGGATCAATAAAAAATGAGAGAGAACACAAAATACCAATAACAGGAAAAAAGGGGAAGTTTTAGTACAAATCCTAGAGACATCAAAAGTTTAATAAGAGGGGCACCTGGGTGTCTCAGTCAGTTAAGCATCTGCATTCGGCTCAGGTTAGGAACTCAGGGTCCTGGGATTGAGCCCCACATCGGTCTCCTTCCTCCTCGGGAAGTCACTTCTCCCTCTCCCCCTGCCCCTACCCCTGCTCATGCTCACATGCCCTCTCACTCTCTCTGTCAAATAAATAAATAAAATCTTTTGAAAAAATTAAATTAAATTAAAAAGTTTAATAGGAGATTATGAACAACTTAATGCCAATAAATTCAACAACTAAGATGAATTAGACAAATTTCTTGAAAAATACAATTTATCAAATGTGATTCCAGGGGCACGTGGGTGGCTCAGTCAGTCAAGAGACTGACTCTTGATTTTAGCTCAGGTCATTATCTCAGGGTTGTGAGACTGTGCCGTGCAATAGGGCATGGAGTCTGCTTAAGATTCTCTCTCTCCCGCTCTCTCTACCCCTTCCCCACTAAGAAAAAATGTGATTCAAGACCCACTGTAAATCTTCACAGCCCTATAGCTGCTATAGAAATTGATGATCAAACTTTGTCCCACAAAGCAACCCCAAGCACTTTCAGTACAGTAGTAAATTCTACCAAACATTTAAACAAAGAAATAACACCAATCTTACACAACCACTTTCAGAAAATAAAAGAAGGAACACTTCTCAACTTATTTTATGAGACCCAAGTTACCTCTACCAAAATCAGACAAAGATCTTAAAGAAAATGATAGACTAATATCCTGAACATAAAATCCCTAGCAAAATATCAGTAAAGAATCTAGCAAAATATGAAAATAATAACATAGCATGATGGAGTAGAAAATATCCCCCAAATACAAGGTTCTCTTAACCTTTGTAAATGAACTAATGTAATCCACCACACTAAGAAAATAAAGGAAATGTCATATGCAGATGCAGAAAAAACATGGAACAAAATTCAGTATCTTCATGATTTTAAAAAACCATCAGCAAACTAGGAATAGAAAAGTATCTTCCTCAATCTGATAAAGGCATCTCTGAAAACCTACAGCTAACATCACATTTAATAGGGAGGCTGTTTTCCCCATAAGATCAGGAACAAAAAAGAAAATGTCTGTTTTTGCCACTTTTATTCAACTTTGTACTAGAGATCCCAGCCAGTGCCAGAAGGCAAGAAAATATAGAAGGCAACCAGATTGGGAAGGAAGAAGTGTTCCTTTCCCTAAATGATACAATTTTTTATGTAGAAAAGCTAAGGAAATTACAAAAACAAACAAACAAAAAAACCTATTTGAACTAATATGTGAGTGTGATAAGAAAAACAACTATTTTGTGTCAAAGCCTAGGTATTTTACAGTATGATAACCCTGTTCACACCCAGAGTGTGAACGTTTAGATTAGGACCTGAGCTTAGGATTCCCACCATCATTTCCCACTTTGCTCTTCCCATACCTTTTAAAATAACTACTTAAGAACCAAGCCCACAAAAAGTGACTTCTGCTTTTGCTACCTTTTAAGTAATAAGTATTTGCTAACTTGCTCTCTTATCTCCTGCTCACTCATGACTAGGACAAAGGACTGCCCTTCCCCTAGATCATTCCCTCCCCATCCCCAACCCTGCCACCCCGCCACTTCTAAATCCTGTGACTCTACCTCCTTTGTGTAGGTGTACTGAAACTGTACCTTCAACCAAAATGACCCCATGGGTTTCACTTCTCAAAGTGAAAGTTCAATGCTGAGTGAGCTATCTGTTGACCCCATGTGAGTGGCTTGCGCCCCCCAATTCAACAGGTCATAATCCACATATTCTTAATTCAACACACCAGCTCCAGCTTCTCAACATGATAACTTTGGCAAAGTTTCAGGATATAAAGTCAATATATAAAAATTAACTCAATTTCTGTATACGAATAACAAGCAATTGTTAAATCAAATTTAAAATCCCATTTGCAATAAATATCAAAACTTATAAAATACTCAGGAGTAGTAAAATTTCTACACTGAAAATGACAACATTGACAATGACATTGACAATTGACAACAACAATGACAACATTGCTAAGAGAAACTAAATATCTAAAAAATGGATAGATACACCATGGATTAAAGGACTCTATTATATGAACCTAAAATGTATAAATTCAGATAATCCCAATTAAAAACATTTTTAAAAATTTAATCTGTCATGCAAAGTCCATGTGTTCTAAACTAACTGAAAGAAAATGCTCTCAATACACATGGTTTAAGTGTTTTTCTAGCATAATATCACCTAAAGGTAAGTTTATTTTTCTTTTCCCTTTATCAATGTTGGCTATGCTCTGTTTCTATGTTTCTTTCCCTGTTATTTTCTCCACTACTATTACTATTACAATAGAGGTTTTTGGTTTCATCTTGTTAGCTTGCTTAAATTTCTTTATGAAAAGAAGTGCCCTATGTATGAAGTAAAAATGAAAAGAAGAAAATCTTCTTGTAGTAGGTCATGTGCATGGAATTTCATTCTATATAAATCTGAATTACACACATGTGAAATATCTTAATAATTCAAATATTAATAAATCCTCATTTTAAATAAATAATTTTAATTTACAGAAATATTTCAACTGGGGCACCTGGGTGGCTCAGTGGATTAAGCCTCTGCCTTCGGCTCAGGTCATGATCTCAGGATCCTGGGATCAAGCCCCGCATCAGGCTCTCTGCTTAGCAGGGAGCCTGCTTCCCCCTCTCTCTCTGCCTGCCTTTCTGCCTACTTGTGATCTCTCTTTCTCTCTGTCAAGTAAATAAATGAAATCTTAAGAAAAAAGAAATATTTCAATTAAAATAATAATCTTATCATTAAAAAAAAAAGATTCAATGTTACTAAGATTCAGTTCTCCCCAAATGGATCTATAAATTCAATGAAACCCAAATCACAATCCCAATAGGCTTATTAGAAATGGAAAATCTGACTGTTAAATTCATATGTAAATCCATAAGACCTAGAGTAGCCAAAACAACTTTGGAAAAGAATAAATTTGGAAAACTTAAACTTCCTGATTTCAATAATAAATTTGGAAAACTTATACTTCCTGATTTCCTATTACTATCAAGCTATAATAATGAAAACAAGGTAGTAATGTCATAAAGAAAAATAAACTGATTAACTGAACAAAATAGAGAGTTTAAGAATCAACTCACAGTTATACAACTAATCTTTAACAAGAGTACCACAGGAATTCAATAAAGAAAGAATGATCTTTTCAACAAATGAGACTGGACAATTGATGCACAGAATGTCAAGCCCTGTGGTTGCCAGCCTCCAAGAATCCTTAATGATTCTCATTTCCTGGTATTCATGCCCTTACATAGTCCTTTCCCACTAAACAAAACTGACCTGCATAACCAACAGAAATTGTGGAAATGATGGAGTGCAAATCTTGAGGCTAAGTCAAAGAAGACATTGTAGCATCACCCTTCTTTCTCTTAGAACACCCTGTCTGGGCAAATCCAGCAACCACATCATAAAGACAGTCAGGGAGTCCTATGGAAATGTCCATGAGGTGAGAAACTGAAGCCTCTAATCAACAACCAGCTCAACCTGTCAAGCACATGAAGTGAGCTATCTGGAAGCAAATCCTTGAGCCCAGTCAAGCCTTCAGATGACCATAGCCTGGATGACATCTTAACTGCAACTTCATGAGACCCTGAGCCCGAACCACTTAGCTAAGTCACCCCCAGATTCCCGACCTACTGAAACTGTGTGAAATATTAAATATTTATCGTTGTCTAAAGCCACTAAGTTTTGGAGTAATTTCTTATGCCACAATAGATAAGTAATAAACCACATACAAAATTATTTTAATATGAAACACACCCCTAAATGTAAAAGTTAAAAGTATAAATCTTTCAGAGAAACCATAGGAAAATATCTTTGTGCTCTAGGAGTAGGTAAAGATTTCTTTGGACACAGAAAACAATAAACACAAAAGAAAAACTTGATAAATTAAACTTAGTTGAAATTAAAAACTTTAGCTCATCAAAAGATCACTAACACAGTGTGTACATATATCAGATCATCACATTGTATACTTAAAATATCTTACAATTTTGTCAGTTATATGTCAGTAATGCTGAAAAAAAATTAAGAAAATGGAGTAGCCAAGCCACTGACTGAAAGAAAATAATCACAAACATATATCACAAAGGACTTCATTCCAGATTATATACAAAACTAAAAATAAAAAATAAAAAGACAAACAGCCCAATTATTTTTAAGTGGGCAAAAGTCTTTGACATTTCACAAAGGAAGATATAAAAATTGCCAAAAAGCACGTGAAAAGATCCTCAATACCATCAGTTATTCAGGGAATGCAAATTAAAACCATAATAAGATACCACTATACAGGCAGAAGAATAAGTGAATCTCAAAAAACTAACACCACCAAATGCTGACAAGGATACGAAGCAATGGAGATTTTCATACCCTGCTGTTGTAACCACCTAACATCACCTCTGTGACTAACAATTTCATTCTTAGGTATTTACCAAGAGAAATGAAAACGTACAACCACAAACGTACTTGTTCAAGACTGTCCACAGCTGGCCTGACAACAGCCTAAATGTGGAAACAGTCTAAATCAATAGGGAAAATGGATAAACCACCTGTGGAATATGTATACGATGGACTACTACTCGATAATAAAAAGGAACCAACTACTAATACAATATGGATGAACTTCAAAGACATGCTGAGCAAAAAAAAAGCTAGACTCAAATTGGAAAGTTTTTCAATAGGCATATTTAACCTAAGGTTAAAAGGGAAAGAATATTAGTTGCCAGTGAAGAAAAGGGAGCAAGTGACTGGATAGGGACACAAGGCAACTTTCTGGGGCAGGACAGGGACGTGGTTAACATACATGTATACTTTCTTTCCATATTCTATAGCTTAGATTTGTGCCTTTCAATTTACCTAATCTTTAAAGAAAAAGAACCTTATAAAATAAGTGATGGGTAGGGAGTGGAACGAGTTATAGCTAATAAGGTTAATTTTGTGGGTGTCTGGGTGGCACAGTTGGGTTGAGTGTTCAACTCTGGGTTTCAGCCCAGGTGGTGATCTCAGGGTTGTGAGATCAAGCCCCACATCAGACTCTGCACGCAGCATGGACTCTGCTTAGGACTCACCCTCTCCCTCTGCCCCCTTCCCCTGCAGTGTGTGCTCTCCCTCTCTCAAAAATAAATAAATCTTAAAAAAAGAAAAGAAAGGAAATTTTGGAGCTGGTGATAGTTATGTGGAAGTTTATTATATTATTCTGTTTATTTTGTATTTTTTCAAAATTTCCATAATAATAAAGCCAAAAACAAAAAAACCCAAAGACACACCAACCACAAACCCAATATTCTAAATTATTTGGTTCATCACGAATACAATTACTCTGTCAAATAGAGCCATAAGGGTTTCTAATCACTGATTCTCAGTTTCTATATGTAATCTGTCCCAATCCAGTTACAAACTATCTATGCCTGGCACCAGGTACCAGACCACACTCTCAATAGCTGTTCTCTCTGCCTCATTCTTTTCTTCACTGAATAATAGTGAACAGTAGTGACAGTAGTAACAGGATCTCCTTCTTCAAGGTTTTATGAGGATTAAATAATAAAATATATGTAGACCAGTGGCTGGCATAGAAGTTCCATAGGCATTAGCTATTCTTCTGCTACAGCTTTTTTTTTTTTTTTTTTTAAATTCCTAGGATCTATTTAGTTACCAGGAATTTCATGATTTTTTTTTTTTCCTGAGCTATGTATGTCCTTTAATCTTTGAGCTTATTACTCAAACAAATCTTTCTGCTTAAATTTTTAAGTCAAAATATAAAAAAGAAGAGTCACATACTCTATTGATGAGGAAACTGAGGTTCAAAGATTAAATGCAGCAGACATTTCTCAGGGTGGTTGCCCTGGCCCAACCATTCCTGGAAACAAAGTCAGGATTACCAGATCCCTTGGAGCGCCTGGGTGGCTCAGCGGGTTAAAGTCTCTGCCTTGGGCTCAGGTCATGATCCTGGGATGACCCCCACATCGAGCCCCACATCGAGCTCTCCGCTCAGCGGGGAGTCTGCTTCCCTTCCTCTCACCTCTGCCTGCCTGTCTGCCTACTTGTGATCTCTGTCTGTCAAATAAATAAAATCTTTAAAAAAAAAGGGGGGGGGGATTGCCAGATCCCATCCCCGCCACATGATTTGTCCATCCAGGGCCAGATTACCAATCACAGCCGAGTCAATCAGATTTCTTCTCCTAGTACCTATGGTCTAGTCTTTGGCAGCACTCTGAGTGGGTTCTCTAACCCTGCTGTCTTGTTCCTGCCTTTCCAGAAGCTAGGGAGTTAGGTTCTTCCAGTGATTCCATGCAATGGCTCCTCCAGGATCCTTCTGATAAACTCATCTTTTGTCTCTAAGCTGGCTGGAGTTAGTTTCCATTCATTAGGTGACTGAGAGGGGTAACAACCAAGTTCTAGAACACACATCTCTTCATGTTAGACACTCTCAACGAGTACCTACTGGAAACCTACTGTCTGCAAGGCACGGTACCAGATCTGTGCTGGGAGGACTGGCAGGTTGTGACAGGAGAAGGAGGAGGGGTACTTTGCAAAGAATGAGTGGCCGAACACACTCTGGGTAGGTATAAGGAACTGAAAGCAATACAGTTTTACTGCAGAATAAGGCACATAAAGGCACAGAGTTAATTCTCAGTAAATATTTGTTGAATTGATATTAAATTAGATGTAAGACCAACAGGTTTTGGACAAATCACCTAAGGCTTTGAATGCCAAACTAAGAGATTCAGAATCTACTCCCCTCAAATGGGGGCTATTGAAGGTTCTGAGCAGAAGAGCCCTGTAATACGAGTTGTGCTTTTGAAAGAACACTAACATCTCAGCCAGTCCTAATGAATGCTCAGCTTATTAAGGAGCTGAGTTTCTGTGTTTTAAGCAGAGTATTTATGTTTCCTACAAGGACATTTACCAGGACATTGTACAGAAAACAGGCTTTATTTCAATGTCAAAATATTATTGTATGTTTGCCTCAGAGAACAACTGAAGACATCTATGAATATTATAATTTCATTTTCTGGTCTGGATCTAATCAAATGAAGTTGCTAACAAAATTAATTTAGGGTCAACAATTTTTCTCCACTAATTGTGACCCGAGGCAGATGTGCAATAAGAACCATGTTATAACCAATAAGGGTTAAGTACCTACTTAATCTAATGGAAGACAACTCAAGTTTCATTGAATGCGTCTTATAAAACACTCTACAGCACAACAGGAAGGTCTCTGGCATATGCAATCTTATTACTATCAAGTGCAATTTTAAACACAGATCCTAAAATCACTGTTACCCCAAGTCAGAAAAGCTATACTTTATTTTTCAACCACACAAATGACAAAGTATGTACTTCTATAAACACTATTCCATTAAATCTTTGAGAACTAGAATCTAAACACAAAAACTGATCTTATTCTACGCGTAACTGTTTACATGGCCGCTCGAAGTAATAAAAAGTGTTGTAAAAAAGTCAAGTGAAAAGCAAAATGTTATCCAAACAAATGTCTTTAAACAAAATAAGTCTTCCTTTCAAATAGAGAGAGCCAAGCATTTTAGCAATAAAAGTGCACATAATTAACCTCAATCATAGTGATTGGTATGCCATGGAATAGGAAAACACACAAATTACCCATTCAAAGGTCAAAAATATTTTTTCATAGCCTTGCCTGTACTGTAAGTAGCGAACTGCAAAACGCTAACAGACTTTCTGAAAGTTCTTTAAAAGTATCCAGAAACTCGTTCAGAACTTCAGGAAGAGTTTCGGAGATACCACAAGCACCTGTTTCCATTGTGTCCCAACCGTTGCTTTTAAGTGGAAACATGTACCAGCAAAAGCAGCAGTTCCCTGGGTGCGATGACAAGGCGAAGTCCCCTCAGACACATGCCCAAGGCTGGGATTAGGGACCCAGGGAGGGGGGTGCTGCCACCGTGCCCCCGCGCGTGCCCCACTGTGCCCCACCGCGCTGGGAACTTACAGCTCTGGTCTCATACAGAACCAGCTTCTGGACGGAGCTGATGATGGGGGCGGCGGCCGCGGGCATGGTCGGAGCAAGTTGGGGCTCCCACGACAGGACACCAGGCCGCGGCCCAGGGTGCGGCAGCCTCCAGACTGCCCCAAGAGGCCCGGAGAGAAGACACCTCAGACCTCCGACACCGGATCTAGCCAGAAAACACCACTGGGCACTAAATACACAAGAGACCGGGTACAGCTCAGGTGTTTCCTGATCCCGGCTCGCGACCTGCAGGCAAACCCCGCCCCAGGCACGTCGGAGGCGGGGCTTCAGGAGATACCGTAGAGAGGGCGTGTAGAGGCTCCCAGAACCTGCGTGCTGCCTAGAGAGGAAGCGAAGGGCGCCATTTTTGGTGCGGGCAGGAGAAAAAGTGGGCGGAGAAAAAGTCGCGCGGTTTAGACTCTCGCTTCATCTGGTCCACCTCTGTGGAAAAGGGGAAGGATTTGCCACTGAATTGCTTCTTTTGAAGCGGCTCGCCGAATTGTAGATAGATCCATTCGAAGTTGGGTCTTTTTTTCTCTGCCTACCTCGGCCCTCTTTTTCCTGGAGACATAGAGGATAGCCCTTCCCCGACTGTCGGTGTTTTTCCCCTTGCATCGCTTTGTTATCCATTTTAACCCTTTGAGAGTCTTCTTTAAATCACCTTAAAAAAAAATCACCTTAAGTTGGACATCGTGGACTTTGCCACATATTTGTGGCGGAGACTGGCTATTTGTCAATTCCACAAGGGGACTGGCAAGCGTAGCGTCCTGTGGTGTGGCACCGGCTTTGGAGACAGGCTTCCATTTGATGTGTGTGAACGTGAGTAGTGTACATACCGTCTCTAATCGTCACCCTCTATACCTGTGAAAAGGAATGTGTAATAAATACGAAGTGAAGTGCAAAAGTGAATACGTAAGATTTTTTAAAACGAATGAATTACAAGCCGGCCTCCCAAGAGGCCCTGCGCGAAGCCCGCCAGGGGTTACCTAGGCAACCGGTCTACACACGCGGAGGCACTCGAGGCGGCTGCTGGGGCCTGGCGGGTGGGGTCCTGTGGGCTACTGAGGACTGTGCTGTGGCGCGGTAAGTAGGGGTCGTAAGTCCCCCGCCCCGACGCGTTTTGTATCAATTGAATGGAACCTCACCTGCGAGGATCCCAGACTAGTTAATTTTCTTATAAAACTGAACTTTGGGTTCTCTCGGTAAAGTAATTTTCACACCATTTTCCCTTCCAACGACTAACATCTTCATTCCACAAATATTTACTGAGCACCTGCTAGATAGAAGACTATAAGGCGTCGTCACAGCAGAAGTACTAGGTTTTCCGGGGTGGGGGGTGGGGGGGGAGGCTGGAAACCACAGAACCCACTACTAGAGGGTTTCCCAACGGCTAAAAATGTGAGGGAACTTTTAAAAACTCTGTTGGATTATAGTATAAACACATAACATAATGTGATATTCGAGATTATGTTACTTAACAAGGAGATGTCAGAGATCATATTGTAAATTTAAAATTGAGAAATTACCAAATTTTTAAAATAAATGTTTAATTATTTAGTATTTTAATTTTCTTTCATAGTTTAGCTCAGGTCATGGTCTCAGGGTCTTGGGATGGAGCCCTGTGTCTGACTCTCTGCTCAACGGGGAGTCTGCTTCTCCCTCTCCCTCTCTGCATTTGTGTTCTCTCTCTCTCTCTCTCTCACTCCCTCTTTAAATAAATAAATAAAATATTTTTTTTTAAAAACCTCTGCCCGCAAGGAGGATTTCCCTTAATCATCATCATGTAGGGCTACCCCCCAAGTGGGATTAAAGTCTGGAAGGATTCCATTTATAGCTTGCACTAATATATCCTGATTCATCCATGATTTTTAAAAGATTTTCTATCAGCTGTTCCTAGGGAATTCGATATGAGGTATGAGCTAAAAGAGAGACATTGGTGAGCAAGAGACAGGTGACATGGGGTTTGGGCTGCTTTTTTATGAAACTTATTTGTACTCTTCAGATCTGCTTGGAACTGATCCCAGTGTTCCATTTTTATCATTTGGTGGATTGCTGCTATGCCTGTCCAACTTGAGGTCTTGATCTGACATACCCAGCTCGTGATGGCACTTCCATTTCCAGAGTCACCTGATGTCCCATGGTCAGGCATTCATCCTCTCCCCAAGGCCAGAGCATTGCCAAGAGCAGCTGCTTGAGTGGGGAATGGTTCTCTGCTGCAGACACCAGTGATCTACACTGAGAGGTTTCTGTTGTGGCTTTGCTAAGCCTCCAAAAGAATTCTTCCATGCTCTAAGTACCTCCCTGTCGCATCCTGGGATCTGGGCAGGTATATGGCCCAAGAAGCAGGCCTCTGGTATCATACACCAAAACTTCAGCAGAGCTCTCTCTTTATCTGAGCTCACCCAAAACTGGTAGCTTTCCAAGTCACCCATTAAATGGATCAGAACAGTATTCCCAAGTGTGCTACATCTATCTACCAAAGCGAGAGACTTATAAAATACTACACCCCTTCTTTCAGAGGTAGAATGAGTAAGGTACAATAACTTGTCCTTTACCTTGGAGAGAATATCTCAGAATGACCCAGACCACGAGTCTTTTAAAACTTCACCAAAGCTGGGCTTCCTGGGTGGCTCAGTGGGTTAAGCCTCTGCCTTTAGCTCAGGTCATGATCTCAGGGTCCTGGGATCGAGTCCCGCATCGGGCTCTCTGCTAGGCAGGGAGCCTGCTTCCTCCTCTCTTCCTCTCTCTCTCTCTCTCTCTACTTGTGATCTCTCTCTGTCAAATAAATAAAAAAATAAAATCTTAAAAAAAAAAAAAAAAACAAAACTTCACCAAAGTAACAAGCCTTTAAATCCTTGTGAATTTATCTTCCACTTTCTGCTGTTCATGTGTCCTAGGAAGGCATTCTGGACATTTGCCCCTCCCTGCTCACCCGATATTATAGATCAACAAGACCCCTTTTTACTCTATTTGCTACAAACATGGGAGAGTCCTGGTGTAAAACCGAATGTCCCTTGCTGACATGAATGCAAACTGCTTCTAATATTCTTTTCTGATGGGGATTTAAAAAAACACAACACATTGGCCAGATTAGTAACTACCTACCAAGAACGAGAAGCTGTGTCCAGCTAGTAAAGCTCTCATCTGCACAATGGTTATAAATGAGGCTATTCCTTAATTAAGTTTTCAGTAATCCTCCATCATTTGTCATGATCTATCTTGTTTTTTGTTTTTTTTTTTTTAAGCCACACTGGAGAATTAAGCAGGGCTATGCATCTTTTAAATAGTTTGGGTTAGCACCTTTCCATTCCATTCAATCAGAATGATTTACTCTTATTTATCTGGCCCAGGGATCAAGGAGCCACTAAGCAGTTTCGTGAGCTTCCACTTGGCTTTTCTACCACATTGGCTCTTACTCCACAGGCAGGGAATCACTGTGAAGGTTTTGCCAGCTGCAATCCCTGTTATGTACCAGGAAAATAATCACGAAGTGATCCTATAGACCCTGTACTATAGGATAGACTTGAGCCAAGTTTCCATTGATCACTGGTTCTCCATTTGCTTTCACTCTCACGGGGGGCCATGATGGCACTTTGAATCCACTGGTGTTGGTGTCAGCTGAGAGCCTGTGTCCTATTGACTTGGAAAGAAGAGAATAGTCCCATGTCCTCCATGTGTAGTTCCCCAGTTAATGGTTATAGGTCCTCTTGGAGAAGGATTGGGGAATCCCTATTATGAATACTTGTTAGGTGTTGTGGGGCCTATTCTTAAGGGCTCCTTGCCTCTCCTTCAAGAAATGGGCTTTGGAGCTAAGAACTGGGCAAGGAATCATGATTTTCCACTGTGGCTGCTGATATCAGGCTTGATTCATTTGCCTTTTGTCATTTTTAGATATGTAAATTCATCAGCATTTTTGCTGACTGCTCATCTGTTTTGCCCCTAGAAATTCCGTGGCTTACCAGCCATCACCACGGATCTCTATAGATCTTGCTTGCTGCCATTCTGGACTTCCTACCCATTCTAGTAATTACACCTACTTTGCTTCTGATGGTTAAGTGCTGCCATCTGGCCTCTGCTCTCCCAGATTCTCTCATCCCCACTGAAACATGGGACCCCAGTATCATAGCAGCCTTTCTCCTACCTTCAGTCCTGGCCTACAAAGGACAGCCACCACTGAGCTTAGTAATGATACTAGTGCCTCACTAGTTCATTCCTTGTAGTCTTAAAGAAGGGAGTATCCTCTGGCCATCCCAAAGAGCGGAGTTGGCTGATGTATTCTCTGACCTCATTTAACATGTCCTCCTTTAACAAATCCATCTAACATGTCACCTCTGTGAACCTTTCACACCCTACTCCATATTCTGCTATTCTAGACGCATAGATTAAATAAGGACCAGAGGCTACTTTCTGCACAAGTGCAATAAGCACAGCAAACTTAATCCTTCCCCCACTGAGATGTTGTAACTGCAAACCAACTGCCAGATGGGTGGAGTGAGGTGATCCCCAGATAGTCCTCTGCTGGGGATGTGAGGATGGCTAAGGTCCATCCTCCTATCACTCATGCCTAGTTTCCTGCCTAACACAGATAATCATGGGGTTCAAAGTACCTAGACATCCACATAAATGTCATCCCAGGCCTTAAGGTCCTGGTTTTAGTGCACTTAATACTCAAATAAGTGCACCATCTCTCTAAAAGTTTTAGAAGCATTGTCTCCCTTATAACTACATTTTATGGTAGCATTACTTATTTTTTGTTACTAAAAAACTAAAAAAGTCCTTTTGTCATGAAGTTTTCATCTCAATCTTTTTAACATACTAGTAATAATTATAATATTATCATATTGTTATATTATATTATATAATTATAATATATAATGTTATATTATTATTATAATAAACTATGTCTTGTTCCATAATGACATCTTAAAGTAATATTGGTATATTAAGCCCATTTGAATATTCTTAAATTCCACAGAGAAATATAATCATATCCCATTTACCTGGAAGCATATGGCCCACATAATCCATTTTCATTGCCATGAACATTGTCTCAGACCAATGGGACATAGTTATGTTCCATTTTTGAAGCCGCTTATTAAAGTCATTTTATAAGATTTTATAATTTTTCCATAAAGGGTTTTATGTCTTTTATAATATTTAATCCTGTTCACTTTATTATTTTGCTGCAAAGATAAGTCTTTTTATCCTTAGTTACATTTTTTAGCAATTCATGCTATATAGAAATGCAACTGAATTTTGTATCATTTTGAATCCAGCAAATTGGATTAGCAGATTAATTCTCAAAATTTATCTGTGATATATTTGTTTTTATGTTGGCAATCATATCAACTGGGAATAATTACGGTTTTCTTTCTTTTGTCTTGTCATGACCTGAAAAGAACATTTTTAATATTTAACCATTAAATGTAAAGTCTGTCTTTTGTTAATACTTTTTATCAGGTTAAAAAATTCCTTTCTATTCCTAATTGCTAAGAGATTTATCTCATTAATCATTAAAGGGTGTTGTCTCATACTTTTTCTATATCTACTAAGATAATCATACAGTTTTTCTCTTTTATTTTAATATGATAAATTTAATAATTTAAATTATTAATTAATTTCTCATATTAGGCCAACCTTGAGTTCCTGGGGAAAGCCCAACTTGGTCTTGATGTTACCTTGTTATATATTGCTGGATTCAATTAGCTAATATTAGGATTTTGTAAATCCTGTTTATGAATGAAATTGGTACATCATGTTGCTTTTTCACACTATTCTCTGATTTAGGTGAAATTTATAAGACCGATAAACTGATGTAAGAAGTCTCCACTTTACCTTTTCTCTAAAGAGTGTAAGATTGTAAGACTTGGAGCTTTTTGAAAAACCATCTGGTTTCTTTGGTGGGAAGATTTTTAGTCACTGACTCAGTTTCCTTATGGCTACAGAACCACTCAGGTTTTCTCTTTTTTTCTTGAGAAGCTGATTTTTCTAGGAATTCATCAATTTTGTTTAAATCTTCAAATTTATTTGGGATAACTTTGGTTTATGATATCCTCACCTATCTATATTACATCTGTAGCACTGTTACTCTGTAGTCCTTCCTCTTTTATATATCTAATATTGTTTGATCAAGTAGACAATAAACAGTAGGCATTATGGAAGATTTAACCAATAATATCCACAAACTTAATGTAAACTTCATTTAAAGGACACTACATTTAAAAAAAAAATGTAAATCACATGTACTTGTTAAAGAATTAGGGAATCTTTAAAAAAAAAAAAAAACTACCATGTACTAGGCCATAAGGCAAACCACAACAAATTTCAAAAAATTAGTATACCATGGAGAACATTCTCTGATTAGTGATAGATATTAAAAAAATCTTAATTTCAAGATATAAGAAACCACACTTCTAAAATTGTTTAATTGTGCCTTCTATCTTCTTGATCAATCTTGACAGAAGTTTTCTATTTATACTTTTTTTCAAAATACCACTACTTAGCTTTGGTGACCCTCTCTATATGTTTGTTTTCTATTTTATTAACTTTTAAAATATATTTTTCTATTTTTCCTGGGTTTTTTTCCTCAACATCTTAAAAGTGGTGAGCTTTACCTCATGTACTTTTCAGAGCTTCTTTGGTTCTAATGTAAGTACTTAAGGTTTCTAAATACTACCTTAGTTATATCTTCTAACTTTTGTTGTATATGTTCTTTTTCAGTTTTATGTATTGTCTAATTTCCATTCGGATTTCTGTTAGAGCCATTTGTAGTCCCTACACATGTACACATAGACACATACATATCTGTATAACATATATATGTATGTATACATATAGTATATTTAATTTGATCTTTAATCGAATATACACATCATAACATATATGTTTATGTATGTATATATGTATTTTTTCCTTAATTTAGTCTTGCAGAAACACTTCATTTTAGCTGTCTTTTGTACAATATATAGTTAGATTTTGCTTTTTATTTCAAACTAAGAGCCTATTATTGTTTTAATAGATAAGTTTAACTTATTTGTGAATATCAGCAAAATCCTTGTGTTTAGTGATGTGGAATGTCTTCTAGGCTAAGTAAATTCTCAGGATAGTCTCATTCTCCCTCACCTGCCTGCCTATTCTAACTAAATTAATCACTGACAATTTTATTCTTTCTTACCATAGTAGTTTATATTATGAATTCCCAAGAGGAGACAGAAGAGCATTCATTTGCGGATATATTTAGTGAAGATGAAGCTGAATATAACTTTTTGCTGTCTAAACCTGTTTGCTTTGTTATATTTGGGAAACCGGTAAGTTATCTTTCCTAACTTATTATTTACTCTATTTTTTTATTTTTAAAATCATAACATTATGTTACCATACAAGAATGAAAACCACATAATGTGCTAATTTTTTTCGAGTATTAGACTTTCATTGTATGACTTTAAAAACTGATATAATATTGGTTGTAAGTTCTTAACTTTATCTTGTCTTGTACACTCTAACTGAAAAGGAACCTACATTGTACTTATCTTTGTTTTTACATTATGAAGAAATAGAATTCATCAAAGCATTGCACCATGACAATTGTTAGTAGTCTGCGATCCAAAATTATTTCAAACATAATTTGCTTATAAAACTTTCTGTGAAATTTGTTATGAAGCTCTCTGGGTATATGAAGACAGGACACTATGGAGACAAACTGGGGCTCTCCCATTAATATCTGAAGATACTGAGAGGCAATGTGTTTTACCTTTGCAGTGTGTTCATGGACCTATGTATTGTCTTTCCACAAAATAAAAAGAAACCAAAATGGATGACACAAGGTATCCTGCCTTACTAGGCATTTCTAGGAAGGACCTCTAAATGAGCGGTGTTTTCAGCCATTGAACTAGTTGGTCGTTACCATTAGAGAGCCTGAACTGGTGCATTAAGTGGCCTCTCCAGAACAGCAGATACTAAGGGCTGGATCCCACCCTTGATTTAATTTTATATAGACCCTGGGACAGGTACCAAGAAATGGTTCCAGTAACTTTCATTATGTTTCTTAACATTCAGTAGAGTTTCATAAGTCAAAAGTGAACATGTATGGAACTAGCAGGTATTATGCTAAGCAAAATAAGTCAATCAGAGAAAGACAAGTGCCATATGATCTCACCAATATGTTGAATGTAAGAAACCAAACAGAGGATCATAGGGGAAGAGTGGAAAAAATAAAACAAGATGAAACCAGAGAGGGAGACAAACCATAAGAGACTCTTAATCATAGGAAACAAACTGAGGGTTGTTGGAAGGGAGGTGGGTAGAGGGATGGGGTTACTGGGTGATGGTCCTTAAGGAGAGTATGTGATAAAATGAGCACTAGGTATTATGTAAGACTGATGAATCACAGACCTGTACCTCTGAAACAAAAAATACATTATATGTTAATCAACTGAATTTAAGTTTTAAAATGTTTAAAATAAAAGTCAACAGTGAGAGCACTCAGATGCAAATGTTACTACATTAAAGTGATCGTCTTGAAAATATTATACTTTTCAAAGATGTCCATTAAGTGGGAATTTTTTGTTCTTGGAAGTTACTAAGTAGAAGTCTGTCAAAACAGTCATGACTAAAAACTTTAGAAAAGAGATACAGTGATGGATTTCAATATAATCACAATGATATGTATTCAAAATTACAAAATTTGGCAGTCAAAAGAGGACAGTACCTGGAATGCCATAATGGTACAGCTGCCTGATTTCAGGGTTATTTTCTTAATTTAAAAAAGAAAAAAAAAGTTATTTAAATCACTTCAAAAAATGTGGCAAATGCGACAATAACTAAAGAAAAATTAAGCTATAAATATGTAGAGTCTACTGTTCATTAATTTTTGTGGACAAAAAATTCACTTGATAATATTCATGTATTGTAACCATCAATAGAGTCTTTTAAAATGAGAATATCTGTTTCACTGGCAAATGCCTGTGGGTTTTAAATAACATCTTTCTTTTTAAGGGGGTTGGGAAGACAACGTTAGCTCATCAGATAGCACAGACATGGAAATGTATTCGTGTAGAAGGTAAATTTTACCCTTCCCCCCCAATATTTTATTATAAAAACTTTCAAATATGCATAAAAATGTAAGAATTATACCATCTAGATTCTGTGATTAACATTTTGCTATAATTTATCACACATCACTACCAACCTAGTGAATGTTATCTTCATGATAGCATCAAGCTTATTTCTGCTTTTCAGTTAGTCTTAGTTTTGTTCATAGAAGTTAGGAGGGTGTATGGAATGTCTGACTTCATTCTATGCCCTCCAATTCTCTAATTCTCTCATTTAGAACTGCTGGAGACATATGTTTTGGATATCTCCCTATGAAAGATGAGAAGAGAAGAAACTCTCACAGCTGTTCTTAAGAGCATTTTTCAAGACTTAATTATTTTTTACGATTTTATTTATCTGAGAGAGATTGAGAGAGAGAGAGAGAGAGAGCACAAGGTGGGGGCAGGGAAGAGCAGAGGGAGAGGGAGAACCAAGTTCCCCACCGAGCAGTGAGCTGGATGCAGGGCTCAATCCCAGAGTCCTGGGATCATAACCTAAGCCAAAGACAGATGCTTAACCTACTGAGCCATCCAGGCACCCCAAGACATAATTATTTTCAATGATAAATTTTATTTTTTATTATTTTGTTTTGCATTCTTTGCAGTATATAAGATGAGGACTGCTATCTTTATATAAAATATTCTTTTAATCAATAAAACTATTTTTGTCCTAATAGAAAAATAAGCAAAAGAGTGAATTGTCAATTCATAAAAGTAAATAAAAGCAGACAAATACAAGAAAAAAGTTGTTATTCAAAGAAATTGTTATTCAAAGAAATGCTAATTAAAATAACACTGATCCGAGGTGCTGGGTGGCTCAGTCCTTAAGCAGTTGCCTTTGGCTCAGGTCATGATCCCAGGGTCCTGGGATCAAGCCCCATATGGGGCTCTCTGCTCACCGGGAAGCCTGCTTCTCCCTCTCCTACTCCCCCTGCTTGTGTTCTTTCTCTCTCGCTATGTCTCTGTCTGTCAAATAAATAAATAAATAAAATCTTAAAATAAAATAAAAAACACTGATCCATATTTGCCTGTCAAATTGACAAGGAACCTTTAAAGTTTTTATAATTATTTTTGGCTAGAATGTTATGAAATGTTGATTCCATGTGCTGTTAGTAAAATTGCAATCTGGTACAATTTGGGGGAGAACAAGCATAGATGACTAGCAATGAGGGACTTGATTCAGTTCCTGAGTCCTCCCCTAGGTCTTGTCCCTATCACTTCTGTCCCAGGATGTCGTCCATAAGGGATGGAATATTTCCTCTTAAAAAAAAAAAAAAAAAAAAATCATTGGAATTCCAGCTTCAGGCCCCCTTTTTCTAATCAGTGTTTACCTATTTTTACATTTCTTGATGCATATTCCTTTCATTTAATCAGAGAGCAAAGTTAATGGGCTCTGGATATAACTCTATGGTTATAAAAGTATATAGACTAATAATACTTTGTGTATAATTTTGAGTGACACTTTACAATTCCAAATCACAGCGTCATTTCAGCCTCACATTCTCTTGTGTGCTATACAGGGGATAAGCGTGCAAGGCCCAGAGGTATTTAAGAAGTTAGCTTCCTCAAGATCTTTTAGCTAGAGAGTAGCAGAGACAAGTTCTTTGTGGAATACATTCTGCTGCCTCATGCTTTGGTTAGCTTAAGTGACATAATGTGTATAAATGTGCTTTGTAAACTCTTAAAGTGATATGCAAATATTAATCTTTGTTACCATTATAAAACACAAATATGTTTCTTAATTTGGCAATTCTAATATCAGCTTGTGCTAATATTTTGAATTCATATTTTAGCTTTACCAATGTTGGAAGAACAGATTGCCAGGGAAACTGAATCAGGAGTTATGGTAAATCTAAGTGTCAAAATTATTGTGATTAAAAAAAAAAAAAAGCTCTGTATCACAGAGGTATATACACTAATATACACTATCTTTGTTGGTTCTTAGTTGCAGTCAATACTGCTCAGTGGTCAAAGCATTCCCGAAGAACTTATCATAAAGCTAATGTTGGAGAAGCTCAACTCTCTGCAAGTTTCTCACTTTGGTATGTTTGTTTTTATAAATCGGTGGCTATCAAAGCAGCCTTAAAACTCATGCTTTAGTTGAGGCACACATAATTTCTGGAGTTGCTGTTTCCTTTGCCCTGAAGTAAGAATTCCAGAGCCTGAATTCGTTAAGCAGCTTAGGTATTTTTTTTTTTAAGATTTTATTTTTTTATTTGACAGACAGAGATCACAAGTAGGCAGAGAGGCAGAGAGAGAGGAAGGGAAGCAGGCTCCCTGCTGAGCAGAGAGCCTGATGCGGGGCTGGATCCCAGGACCCTAAGCTCATGACCTGAGCCAAAGGCAGAGGCTTTAACCCACTGAGCCACCCAGGCGCCCGCAGCTTACATATTTTTGTTTACTTGCTTTTATTCTTCAGACTCTACATTTGTAAACAAATAAATAAATTTAAATGGTTCCATCTTCTTTGAGCACTGTGTTATCCAGGAAGGGATCGACACTCTCCCGTGGTCCTTAAAGTGCAGACAGCCTCTGCTGACTGCTTTCCCATTCACTCGGAGTTTTATTACTGAGTCCTGTCGGCCTTCTTTGCATTAATCTGCACTTATAAGGCAGGAATTTCTTGACTGGTGGCAGCTTACCCTCCTGCTCCAGATATTGGCAGGCTTCGGTCTGTTCACCCAGTCCACCCTCTCACTCTGGACCCAAGAAGTCTCCCTGCACTCCAACAAATGCTGAGCAGGGGTTTGGGGCCTCATTTCTCAAGACAAAGACTACTGAAGCTTAGAACGACTAAATAGAAAAGAGGGTACCCTATGACATTTGCAAAAGAAGGAAGAAGATGGGCTGGGGAGAAAATCACCCACCCGAAAGAGATTTATTGAATTAAAGAAGAAAAACTTAGCAAACTGCTTTATATCCTTAGTAAGTTAGGAGAGACGTTGTGACTCTTAAGAATATAGGGATAGAGCACTGGGTGTGGTGCATAAACAATGAATCTTGAAACACTGGAAAAATAAAATTAAATTTAAAAAAAGAATATAGGGATAAAAATAAAATGCAGTAAAGTAAAAATCATGATTGCCAAAGCAAGTCAATAATGGAAGTAGCAAAAGCCGACGACCCTGCAAACTATGTCTGTATCATTTACATCTACAGGTAGAAAGATTTCTCTACATGTGGATGATATACAGAACAAACTACATCTACCCATGTATAGAAAAATATCATCTATTATATATGTTGTTTTATATATATATATACATATACTTTGTCTACACATCAGTCTTCTAACTAGTGATCAGTGATAAAGAAGTTGAGCTTGGGAAAACATCCAGAACGTAGGAGGTTAAATGAGTAAAAAGGACAATGACAGAATTCCAACATAGGTCCATAAATACCCTCCAAAAGCATAGTGATTGAAGCTGAGGCCTGTATATGCATAGGCAGGCAACTATCTCCTTGTTTATATTTCATCTCCCCTTACCTCTTGAAAAATTTAGAGTAATTTACCCCAAAAAACATGGTATAAATGATAAATATAGGCAAAAAGAGAAAAAATAATGAAAAAATAAACCTACTCAGTTATGCCATTCATGATGTTCAGAATCTTTTTAACTTCTTCTTGTGGAAGATTTCAAACAAAAGTAAAAGTGATATAAAACCCCCATGTGTCCCTCACCCAGCTTCGATGACAACTCTTGTCTCATCTTGTTTTATGTGACCTCCTGCCCACATTCCTCTACTAACCTACTTGATTTTGAAGCTAATTCATATCAGTTCATCTGTAAATGTTTTAGTATATATTTCAAAAAGGTAAGGAATATTTTTAAATCTAGCATCACATTACATTATCATGCCTACTAAATTAATAGTAAATCATCTACTGACCACTCTGTGGTCAGATTTCATTATTTGCCTTGTGTATTTTTTTTTTTTCCTAGCTGATTTTTGGGTTTTGTTTTTTGGTTTTCTGTTTTGGGGTTTTATTTTGTTTGTTTGTTTTTTGGACTTTTTTTGTTTTATTTGTGTGTGTGTTGTTGTTTGTTCGTTTTGTTTGCTTAGTTTTTTGTTTTTTTTTTTTTGGAAGGATCTAACCAGGTTTCACATATAGCAATCGGTTAGTATGTCTCAAGTCCCTTTTAATCTATAAATTCCCTCTACCTCCTTCTATCATCTTGCGTTCTCTTTGTTGAAAAAGCAAGTTATCTGTGTTTAAGTTATCTGTGTTTAAGAATTTCCTACATTTTGGATCTTGCTGATTGACATCCCTTCAAATCATTTAATGTATTCCTCTTTCCCCTAGACTTGCTGTATACTGATGCTTGCTCTGGGAGGTGGCAGAGGAAAAGCAGTATAAATGATTTCTTGAGTCTGAGGGCCACACTATTAACATGCAGTTGCATGGCTGTGTTTTAGGTATGCACAACTGGGCTTTTTAAGGGCTCTAGTAGGGACGGGACCTAGAACTCCTTCTGCCCAAGCTCCCCCCACCTATTCTATGGCATCCCCAGAGGAATTTCTGCGGAACCTAGCATCTTGCTAAATGCAGTTTAAAAGTCTTTGCTCATCAAGGAGTCTTTCTGATGTTTGGTCCTACCCACCAGCCTGATAGATGGTAGGAGCGAAATTGGAAGTGAGGAGCTTTCAAAACAGGGGCGTTAATTTGGGTCAGGTCTGGGTGAGGCTAGGTAACTGATGACACTAAAATCCCTAAAGACAGATGTGTGGTTCTTGGGACACTGCACCACAGAATATTGCCAAATTCAATCTTAATTTTTTTCTCTACCAGAGCCCTTTTACAGTTGAACCTTTCTATCACTATTTAGAAATAACTTACACAATCTGTAATTACAATCCTTTCATTCACAACCTGTCATGCTTTGTTGGCTTTTGGCCCAAATCTGCTTCCATGAACTACATCCTTACCCAAGAGGAAAAGATAGAGCCAATGCCTAGGCATCCTGAGAAGTCTCTCTTTGCTTCCTGTTTCTAGATTCCAGAAAAACTCACTTTCTCCAGTAATGATGGACAGCCCTACTCTGGGCATTCCCTGTCCCCAACATATCCCATTGTGGATGGTCTCGTAAGTCATTGGTCACCAGTGTATCCACTTAGATCAGGCTGGCATGAGGTCAGGTACCTATTAGGGCTGGATGAACATAAACTACTTGATATCTCTGAATCTCTCATCACTTCAATCTGAAAGCAGTGGCATGCCATCTTCAGTGTGGTGGAAATAGGAATTCATTCCACTGTACCAGAAAGTGGGGGTAAAGGGATGGCATGGACCAAGTAGTTACCCCTGGGCAGTCGTATGGACAGTATTTCAGTTTCTCCCTGGTGGGGTTGATACAGGCTGAACACTAGCCTGCAGCGCATCTACTCTGCCAATGCTGGTACAAACAGAGCCTCGCAGCAAGGAGTGGCAGGAGGTCTACCACTCTTCCATCTTCAGCATTGAAGGTAGGGGCTTGGCAATGGTATCAAGGAGATATGGGACAGAGAGGGGAAGTCCTCATCTAAGCTTCCATCTTCACACATGTCTCTGGTGTTAGAGAGGCTGGCAGTGGGCTTGGCAGCTCTGATCTGTCTATGAGGAAATGTCCTTGTAAGTATCCAGAATTGGGTCTAGAGCACTAAGCTCTTTGACTCTCCCACATCTCTGCCATACACATGTTCCTAGGGCCTGGGTGTGATGATACTGGCCACCTCTCAATGGGTAAGACCCTAAAACTCATCACTCAGAAAATTCAGGCTGCCCAAATACTGGCCTGTCAGCTGAGAACCAGACTCCATGGAAGCAACCCACTCTTTTGCTGCTTCCACTAGGAAAGAGACCAAGTTTTAAGCTCATTCCAGTCCACATGTATGCCTGAGGTTTAGGATATCTACAAACAGTTGTACTTGAATTGCATGATAAGCTGTCCCCTCAGTAGCAGTGACTGTAGTAATATACAGGGTCCTGGAGAGCACAGCATACAGAATGCCAAACATCTTGCTGTCATCCCTTTGTAATACACAGATGGTGGGCCGTGCTGCCAGCAGAGGGAATGAGAGTAAGGTACTGTGTAATCCCCTGTTGCTTGAAAGGGGAAGGCATGAATTCTGGAGACTGATGGTCTCTGGAAATGTCCAGTCAGAAGGGGTGAACAGGGCAAGGGTTGCATTCAGTCTAGGACCAGGCCACTGCACCACAATACTCACCCTTAAACCAGGAGGTTAATGCCAGCCATCACATCCCAACATCTTGACAAGTTTCCAATAAGGTTGTTAATCAAATGAAGGATAATTTAACAATAAGATCCAAACCAAACTAAGGAAGTAGGAAGCCAAGGGAAAAAAAGCAAGAGCAGCAGGAGGCAGTAAGTAGAGAAAGGTCTGGCCCAGTTCCTGAGACAAGGCCAATGCATGTGGTGGCTAAATTTTTGCGGGGGGTTGTTGGGTTCATTTAAGGAACCTTGAATAGAACGGATGCCTTAGGGTACCACCAGTATTTCAAAGTCTTTCAAAGACAAGAGCAAAAGCAAAAGAATAGGCAGAGTTGGAAACGAAAGGTTATAGCAAGACAGGAGAGAATCATGATTATAGTTCATATATCCAAAACCAAAGATAATAGGTCTCCCTTTTGGCCTTTTGAAATTAAACTACTTGGGATTGCATCCAGCAAATAGTTAGCAGATGGTAAAGTGTTTGAAAAAGTTTAGGAGAAATGCCTAAGGATTTGATGAGATTTTGGAATTACTATGGTAGTTGTTGGTCTGCTTTTATAAAATAAAAAGATAATATGCATGTTTTAAGCATATTCTAAAGAGAATTTTGAGATTGGCTTATTAGACACATTAATTTATTCATCTCTCAACAGAAACTTAGTAACTTTTTAAAATCATACTATTCTATGCATTGCATGGGATAGCAGTTCTCAAACTTTTTAGTCTCAAGACTCCTTTATACTTATAAAGATTGTTGAGGCCCCAAAAGAGCTTTTGCTTACTTGGGTTATATCTATCAGTATTTATCATATTAGAAATTGAAACTAAGAAATGTTTAAAACATTTCTTTTTTTTTTTTTAAAGATTTTATTTATTTATTTGACAGACAGAGATCACAAGTAGGCAGAGAGGCAGGCAGAGAGAGAGAGGAGGAAGCAGGGTCCCTGCAGAGCAGAGAGCCCGATGTGGGGCTCGATCCCAGGACCCTGGGATCATGACCTGAGCCGAAGGCAGAGGCTTTCTTTAACCCACTGAGCCACCCAGGCGCCCCAAAACATTTCTTTAAAAGAAGAAAATAGGGGCACTTGGGTGGTTCAGTGGGTTAAGGCCTCTATCTCAGAGTCCTGGGATGGAGCCCTGCATCGGGCTCTCTGCTCAGTGGGGAGCCTGCTTCCCTCTCTCTCTCTGCCTGCCTCTCTGCCTACTTGTGATCTCTCTCTCTGTCAAATAAACTCTTTTAAAAAATAATAAATAAAAGAAGAAAATAAAATATGTTTAAAAATCATAACAAAACCATCACATGTTCACAGTAATAGCATATTTTATTAAAAAATTATATTCTTCAAATCAAAAAACTTAGTGAGAAGAGTGGTATTATTTTTCATCTTTGCAAACCTCTGTAATATCTGGCTTAAGAGAAGACCCGACTGGATTCTCATATCTCCTATTGCTCAATCTGTTGCAGTATATTGTTTTTATTGAAATATATGAGGAAAATCCAGCTTCACACAAATATGTAGTTAGAAAGGGGAAGTATATTTTAATAGTCTTTAGAATAATTGTGACTGTTCTTGATCCTACATTAAAACTCACTGAGGGGAATTTTCTTAAAAGTTATTTGCATTGTAGAATCTGAAACCACATGGAGGACTTTTCAAACTCTGTTCCATAAAATCCATTTGTCTATCTTGAACTTGGACTAGGTCTTATATCCATGCATGACCTGGAGGCACCATGCAGTGGTTATTTTGGAAAATATTGACTCACTAAGTTGTGCAGGTTTTCCAAATGTTGATACTTTTTATTATACACTATCAAAAAATCACTTTTATTAATTTTGCCACCAATTTCATTAAGAAAAGCTCTAAAATTTGGGAAGTTGTTAAGCTTATGGCAGTAGATCCACTCTTTCTAAAATTTGAATTTTTGCTGGAATTTTATCATTGGAACAAATACTGTCAGTTGTCCTTGAAGTGACCAGCTCACTCCACTCACTTTTTAAAATGTCTGCCAAATACCCAAAACTGAATAACCACAATTTGTCTGTCAGTTCTTTCAAGAAAAAAAGTTCCTATTAAAATAGTAGAAAAATTGATGTCCTTAATTCTGAGGGCATTGAGAATAATAATAAGAGAAAATTTTCTCACGCAAGAGAGCGACAAAGAAATATATTAAGGAAATTAATGTGATGATGGCAAATGGGGTGGATTTCAATGAGCAGATTCAGGTTTCTGGGTGGGAATGCAAGATAATGTGCTAAGCCAAAATCATATTGAAAATGTTCGTTTTTTAAACAGTATGGGGAGAACATGCGTGTTTTGTTACTCCCCATATTTATATAAACACTATATATATACATATTCTATTATAAAATATTAGCTTTAGAAGGAAAATAATATACTATACACCTCCTATAATATACCTTTACAGCTTTCCTAATGTTCAAAGAATTATTATCATGGATTTTCTCTCCTAGACACCTCATATGCTTAAAGTAAATTGATTTAGAATTTTTAAAGATGTCTCCTCCTAGCTCAGTGATTTTATTTATGATCAAAAAAACAGTATTCATAATTATGCTTCATGTGGCAATCAACCTAACAATTAATTGAAAATATTTGAAGATTTTAAGATCTACATTAATCTTTTCATCCATAAGCAAATGACATCTTATAAAGCAATAATGAGTCAATGCTCTCATACATTGATAATATTATAAAACTTTAAAAATTATATATTTTACTCAACAGGTTATGTTATCACTGAACTACCAACTCTTTCAGAGGATGCCATGACTACTTTGCATCAAATAGAATTAATTAAAAATTTAAATTTGAAACCTGATATTATAATCAATATTAAGGTAAGAATATTAGTTGTTTCGTTACTATAGTTAATCATTCTTTTTGATAGTAGTGGAATTCAAGGAATGTCTGCAAGAATATTAATGGGGCTCCTGAGGGGCTCAGTCTGTAAAACATCTGCCTTCATCTCAGGTCATGATTTCAGGGTCTTGGAAATGGAGCCCCGAGTTGGGCTCTGCACTGAGTGGGGAGTCTGCTTCTCTCTCTCTCTCTGTCTCAAATAAATGAATAAAATCTTAAAAATATATTAAGTAGTTAAGGAATGATAACATATGTCAACCATAGGGACTACTGAGTTATACTTTCTGATACTTCTGTGCTTCTGCACCTGCAGCTCCATCCACAAGAAATCCCTCTGCCTCTTCAACAGTCTTCAACATAGTCATCCTCTGAAAGTCATTTCAGACATCATCTCTTTCCCTGATGACCCCCCCTTCCACACCAACACACCAACTAACTCTCTCATTCTCTCTCACTCTCGCTTTCTCCTTTTCTCTCTCTCTCCTCCTCTCCTTTTCTCTTCCTCCTTATCCCCTATACCTTACTTACTACAGAAAAGTTGAATACTTTTCTGATGACCATTCATGTTGCTCTCTTCTATCATATTACCTTATTATATATTGTAATTGCCATTTTCCTTCTGGACTCTGCCTTGTATGAAGGCAAAAACCATGTCTTACTCATATAAACATCAACTAACACAATATATAGTATCTAACAGACACCTGATAAGTCTGTCAGTTAAAACGAAAGAAGGAGCAAATAAGTTGGACATATGATTGTTAAAAAACATTGCTAGATTGATTAAGAATCAAGACTGGATCCTGTTCCCAATCTCTCCTCTATCAACAGCATATGGTAAATGACATTTAGAAGACACAATTTCCTCTTTACAAAAATAATAACTGCCTCATGGAGGTATGACAAGAATTCAGGAAGTCCAGATCTGCTTGTTTATATGAAAATTAACGATAAGCTTTTATATCCATATCTGCCTGATTCTCCAAAGGGTTTGACAGCTCAAAGTAAATGAGATGATTCTCAGCACAGATGCTGGCACCTGGGAGTGTGTTAGGATTAGCTGTGAGAGAGAGGAGGTGTTGCGGTGCTGGGCGTGGTGTCATCTACAGCCCGCCACAGGATGTTGGAGACCAATCAAAATCCCTGCACGGACCTTGAGAATGTCACACGTGTGAAAGGGAGAGAAGAAAAGATCTCAAACAATTAACTAAAACCAAATATAAAGTTCAAGCCATGGAAAACATAGATTGTATAGGAAATTAACACTTGGTGGAATAAAAGTACAGACACACAGGCCATTAGCCTCCAAACGCTTACTAATTTGGGGCATAAATTTGCTTCTGAGTTTGATGAGCAAAAATAGAAGGGGAAATGTGATCACTTACATAAAATTCACATTGTCCATGAAAAGATGAGACATTCCTCAGAAAAAACAAAATGAGAGAAATTAGAATTAAAATTTTAAGTGAGAGAAACATCTTACATGGGTCTTAGTATAAATATCATCAATGTAGGGCGCCTGGGTGGCTCGGTGGGTTGGGCCTCTGCCTTCCGCTCGGGACATGGTCTCAGGGTCCTGGGATCGAGCCCCGCGTCGGGCTCTCTGCTCAGCAGGGAGCCTGCTTCCCTTCCTTTCTCTCTGCCTGCCTCTCTGCCTACTTGTGATCTCTGTCAAATAAATAAATAAAATCTTAAAAAAAAAATCATCAATGTAGGGGTGCCTGGGTGGCTCAAGTAGGTTAAGTGGCTGCCTTCTGCTGGGTCATGGTCCTGGGATCGAGCCTGGCATGGGGCTCTCTGCTCAGCGGGGAGTATTCTTCTCCCTCTCCCTCTGCCTGCCACTCTGCTTCCTTGTGTGCTCTCTCTCTCTCTCTCTGCCTGTTAAATAAATAAAATTAAATTTAAAAAGATATATCATCAATGTAGAGAATAAAGCCCTTAATCTCATTTATATTATAAATGTGGTAGTGGGTATCCAGGTGGTTTCTACACATTGACTTAAGTATAATCAGAGGGCCTAATGTGAAACAGAATTCAATACAACACACATTTTTCTGGTGGTGTGGCCTTATTTGGGGATAAATCTTGGAATTTCTAGAGCAGAAGCTCTTAGCCTAGAATCCAGGAGTCCTTAAACATCTGTGAACCTTCTGAAATTATTTTATTGTGTATATCTGTTTTTCTGAAGCAAAAGCCAATAGCTTTCCTCATATTCTAAAGGGGTCTGTACTTAAAATAAAATAAAATAAAATAATAATTACAGGCCAGGACCAGATCTACTACAGCAGTGGTTCTCAGAGTACTGTCCCAGAGCCAACTGCAACAGCAGCACTCAGAAGTTTGTTAGGAATACATATTCTTAGGGGCCACCCCAGAACTATGACTCAGAAACTTGAGGGGGAGCCAGGAGGGGGTGTCCAGCTATCTGTGTTGAAAAGCCCTTCACATAACTCTTGATGCTCACTGAAGTGGACCAAGAGGACCACTGCTCTGAGGCATGTCCTTCAGACTCACTCTCATATGAGTCCCTACAGTGTAGGTATTCTGGGTTGCTGAATAAGGAAGGGCAAACACACATTATAAAAATGACTTGAGAGGGTTGAAATCTTTCTTGTGAATTAGGAAGCCTAATGAATTAGGAAGCCTAAATAAGTCTTGCCTCAGTAAATACCCATCCCATCTAACTCCACATAGAGTTGGCCTAAAGAAATCCGAACATGAGCAAGGAAGGTCCTAAAGTGTTGTTTCTCAAAGTGTGGTGCCTGAACTGTCAGCATCAGAATCACTGAGGATGCTTGTTAAAATTACTAATGTTGTTCCGTAGTGCCCTGACTACGATCTATGCCAAAGAGTTTCTGGGCAAAGGCAGCACGGTGGTACAGGGTACATCTACAGAAGAGATCAGTGGGATCCGGAAGTCATTGAGAATCGTAGGAAAAGAAGGAAAGAAGCCCAAAAAGAAGGAAAAGTAGAAGAGGAAGGGGAAGAGGAGGAAGAGCAAGAAGAAGAAGAGGTAATATCCCAGTATCATATATTACACTTTTAAAATTTGCTAAAATTAAATTAAATAATAGCATGGATAAAGAAAATAGAAGATACTAGGGAAAATTACATTTTAAATTTTTATTTAATCTGGGGGAATAGAACAAATATTTCACGTTTCCAAGAACTATTAGATCATAATCTAGAGGCCATCAAGTTTAACCTTCTTGTCAGTATGGAAGTCCTTCCACATCCTGACAGCTAAGCTGCCTCATTTCATAGCAACAGAGAGTTCTATGTGGCTCTTTAACTTTAAATTCATTAAAATTATATAAAATTTAAAATTTAGTTCCTCAGTAGTACTAGCCACATTTCAAGTGCTCATGACCAAATATGGCTGCGTCTTCCAAACTGGACAGCACAGATACACAACACTTCCATCACCGCAGAAAGTTCCACTGGACAGCGAGTGAGTATATGTGCTTCTTCAGAGGACAGCTGCCTCTCAGCTCCAGCCCAGCCAACTCTTGCCATGTGGGAATGCTAGTCTATTTTTACCAGGTAGTCTGATTTTTCCAAAGAAGCCAAAATTAGCATTTTAAAAATAGTTGGCAACTAATCCAAAATTTCAAAATTTTGAAAGTATAGGCCAATGTTATGGGATTTAATCAAATTAATGTCTTCAGACTGAATTCAACCCCCTGGGCCTGGTTTGTGGTGATGTCTGCCAAGTAGCACAGCCATGTTTAGAAGTCAGGCATGCAAACATATCACCCACTTGGGTTGATGGCCAATAATTTCATGAAACTATTCACCCTTATATACACACAACTGTTAATCTCCCTAAACTGCTGTAATAGCTTTGTATATGTTCTCTTGGCTTCCACTTTTCTCTCCATCCCCATTCCATTCTTTACAAAAACCAGAGCCATGTTTTAAAAATATGACCCTTAGTGACTTTCTATTACCTGTAGATGAAAATTCAAACACCCTCATATAATTTGAAAGGCCATAGACCTGGTCTCACTGATCTCATCCCTGACTGTCTTGCCTTGCTTGCTCGCTGTGTTCCAGCTGCTCCGTTGGCCTTCCAGCTAATCTTCTTCAACTATGCTGGACTCAATCTTACTTTCACCCTTGGGGCATTCAGTGTATCTTAAATAAAAATCCTCACTCTCCCTTCTATCTGCTTCTCATTCATCTTTAGGCATGTAGATGTAATGAGAGAGAGGTGTGGCTTGTAAATTAAGTAATCATGAAGATAAAGATTTTGAAAATCTCTTTTTTTCCATTTAGGCATTTATTGCAGAAATGCAGATGGTGGCTGAAATTCTTCAACATATAGTTCAGAGACCTGAGGATTATTTGGAAAATATTGAAAACATTGTTAAACTTTATAAGGAAATAATTCTTCATCCTTTAGAAGTAAGAACTAGATATATTGTTAAAAATAGAAATATTGATATTTGTGATCTCTCACTGGTTAAATAGCTTTCACATTTTTCATCCTCTATATTATCTGATTCTCCACTACTTAATTTTGATAAAATGCTGTTAGAATAAGACTTCCATTCCAAAGGCTGTTTTACAGAACAGTATTAGTTGACTTTTTAAAAAGCTGCAGTAGGAGCACCTGGGTGGCTCAGTGGGTTAAGCCTCTGCCTTCGGCTCAGGTCATGATCTCAAGGTCCTGGAATTGAGCCCCGAGCCCCGAGTTGGGCTCTCTGCTCAGCGGGGAGCCTGCTTCCTCCTCTCTCTCTCTGCCTGCCTCTCTGCCTACTTGTGATCTCTGTCTGTCAAATAAATAAATAAATTCTTAAAAAAAAAATAAAAAAACCCAAAAAGCTGCAGTATTGTTGAAAAGTGATAAACTACATTTTTCAAAAGTCAGTAGAGGTATTTATTTATGGTTGGAGGTTGGAAAACCCATGTTAAGAGACTATTTTGTAAAAACATTTTCAATCCATAATTTATTGGTTTATCAAAACAAATGTGCATTTAAGACACATCTTTTATTCTAAAAGGAATTGTTAATTTATTTAAATTACAATCTACAGAATTATCCCCAGATTGGTTTCTATGGTTTTCCCATTCAAAGCTGATTATATGCAAACATGATTAAGGCCATTACATATTGGAATAGGAAGGTTTTAATTAAAATAATTAACATTTTAAAAATATGATTACCAAAGTTACAATTATGTGAAAAGCATATTTTCTACGATCAAAAGTCCAGGGCAGACTCTGCCAAATTTGTGTTGGAGATTTATTCAACAAACATTTACCAGACTTGGGTATTTGGTCACACACCATGCTGAGCAATGGAACTACAAAGACAAAAAACAGTCCTCAAGTTGCCTCTTCCATTCTGATAGAGAAACTAAAAGGATTTGTTTCATGTTCTTTTATAAAGCTTATATATTTTTATAGACCAATGAGTGGATCATTTTCATTCTCATTGTTTGCCCCCAAGAGGGGAGCCAAATTTAATTTCTTTCTTATGTATGACTTTTATTGCTCCCTACCTCTTCTTCTATTCCTGGCCTTTAAACATAGCTTCTTAAGAGTACTTTGCATATCTATCTATAATGTTCTACTTCCTTCAAACAGAAATATCCTGCAAACTCCTTAAGTGGCTAGCCTTAAGGGGGAAATAAAGCATAATTAAAATAAGGTTCAGAAAGTTAGAAAACTATTCACCGGAATAGAGCCCAACCTCACATAATATTGTAAAAAACAAAAATGCTCTGGACAATTAAGATGATTTTGTTCAGACTATTTTAATAGGGAGAACATTCACTACTAAGAAATATCTCAAGGAAAAGGAAGGGGGACTTAGGGGTTTTATGGAGGCAGGTAAACAAGGGAGACATCCTCAAGTCTTAGGGAATGGTGGAAAAGGATGAAGACAGATCTTATCTGAATCCTTGAGGAAGGGGAGAGATGGGTCTTATCTCTCAACCCTCCCTACTTTCTGGGGATACAGGGTTCAAATAGAGTTCAACATTTGCAATGTACAAAAACAAAATCCAGTGGATTCTAGATTTTAATATTAAAAACAAAAAATAGTGGAAGAAATTTTAGAAGAATATTAATATAATCTTGAGTTAGAGAAAATGTAATTTAAGCAAGAAAGGAAATCCAGAAACAATGAAAATGGATATATTTTATTATAAAAATGTTTTATATTATAGAAGATTACATAAAGTCAAAAAGATAAATGTTTTTTATCATTAATGGTAAAATATTTGCAATTGATATAGCTTAAAGACTTTCCATGAATTTTAGGGAAAAGAAACAATCTGATAAAAAAACGCACAGATGTTATGGTTAGCCAGTGTACAGAGATGGATATCTAAATATCAAACCTCACCCATAGCTAGGGGGAATAAAAAGTAAAACAAACCAATCTCATTTTCAGTTATCAGATTGATAGAAATTATTCTATGAATATATGCAGAGAGATAGATGCCCCAGAACATTTTCTATTTGGAAGGACTCTAAAACATCAATGTAAAGAAAAACTGAAAAGAAAAAAATCAGAAAGAGAATAAAATTCATGATAAGAAGACTAATTTAGTGTTTTTCAAAAAAGCACTTAAAATAATATACATTATATCACGTATAAAGCAAACAATTTAGTTTTAAAGATTTCTTCATAATATGTTAAGATTCTGATCTTATGTTCGGTTTTGCCAATGATCCTGGACCATAAGGTTTCTGTTTTCTGCAGGAAGTAATGGCTGAACACAATTCCCAGTATCTCATTGAACTAGATGGAAATAAACCCCCAGAGGAGCTCTTCATGGTAAGTACAATGTTCGTAAGAATATCCCAAGGTTTGAAAAATCAAAAAGTTACTGACTGGGTTGTACTTATTTTAATAAACATTAAAAATGTATTTATATTTTAGCACCACTTACTTTTGGAAAATTCCTCTTGACTCTTAAAATATGATGTTATACATATTCCTCTGTCCTTATTTAAATCAAAACTACATTTGAATTTAAAATCTCTGTGTAACAAAAAGTGCCTCAAAGAAAAGTAAAAACATATAATGGCCAATAAGCGTAAAATGCTTACCGTGAGTCCTTAAGGAAATGCAAACCAAAACTGTAATGAGTTACCACTTCGCACCCACTAAGATGGCTAAAATTCAAAAACAAACAAACAAACAAAAACCAGACAATAGCAAGTGTTTGTGGGGATGTGGAAAAATTGGAGCCCTCATATGTTGCTGATGGGGTTATAAAATGGTGCGGTTGCTTTGGAAAATAGTTTGGTAGACCTCCGTAAGTTAGACATGGCATTACCACATGATTGAGTAATCAACTTCTTGATATATATACCCAAAATAATTGAAAACAGGTGTTCAAACAGAAACATACATGAAGGTTCATGGCAGCACTATTCACAACAGCCAAAAGGTAGAAATAAGCCAAATGTTCATATACTAATGAATAGAAAAGTAAAATATGGTCTGTCTATACACTGGAACATCATTCAGCAATGAAACAGAATGAGGTTTGGGTACAGGCTACAACTTGAATGAATCTTGAACACATACTAAGTAAAAGAAAAGTTACAAAAGACCCCATATCATATGATTCCATTTATGTAAAATGTCCAAAATAGGAGACCTATCAAAATGGAAAATAGACTAGTGGCGCCTAGGATGAGGTTTCCCACAATGGGAGATCTCAGGATAAATGTGGAGTGACCACTAATGGGTAAAAGGTTTCTTTTTGGGGTAATGAAAGTGTTCAAGATTCATTGTGGTGACAGTTGTGCAAATCTATACTAAAAACCACTGAACTCTACACTTTACGTGGGTGAATTATATGTGAATTGTATCTCAGTGAAGCTGTTTTTTTAATAAGGAATATACTCCATTCTACCTCACTGGACAGTCTACATCTCTTACCTCTATAGCTGGAGAATCCCAGGGCTCACTCCTTATGCACCCTTCTCTGTCTGCCCTACTAAATGCTGGTAAATTCTTAAATTCATGTTGCTATCCCACACCTTTCCCCTGAATTCCACGCCTATATAATCAACTGCTACTTGGTATATACAACTGGATGCCTAGTAGTTATCTCAGATTTAAGTGTGCAGGAAAAACCCTCTGATCCACCTGCCCCAGATACCCTCCTCCCACAATTTTCCCTTCTTGCTAAGTGTTCAATCCACTCCTCAAGCTGCTCTTCTCTTTTTCTCACATCCCACATCCAAGCAGGCTTTTGCTTCGAAATATATCCAGAATTTAGATTTTACAACACAAGCACACTTTTCTCAAGGCAGAGAGCAGAAGCTCCGATAGGCCCGGTTGAACGCTGCCAAACCTTGCCAGGCCTCATTTTCCAGAAAAGCCTGACCTTTCTGCCCATCCCATTGGCCAAAACAAGTTACATGGAGAAACGCCATACCAGTGGGCTAGGGAAGTATATTCTACCCACAGTGAGCTAGGGAATTAACATGTGAAGGGAGGAAAGGATAAATTATGAACAGATAATACAATCTGCCACAGATTAACATTCTCCATCAGAACTTTGTCGATGCACCATCTCTCACCTCAGAGTCAACGTTTCATATCCTTCTGCTAGGTGTCCCTGTTAGTTTCTAATTCGCCATAGCAAAGTACCACAGATTAGGTGGTTTAAAATTATAGAAACTTATTTTCTTATAGTTCTGGAGGCTAAAAATTAAAAAGTCAAGGTGTTGGCAGGGCCCTGCTCCCTCCAAAGCCTCTAGAAGCTAATCAGACATTGCCTCTTCCAGCTTCTGGTGGTCCCAGGCATCTGTTGGATTGTGGCAGCATAACTCCGATCTCTGCCTCCATCTTGACATGGCTGTATGCCCTCTGCCGGAACAGGCCCCACAGAGCTAGACCTTTAAGGACACGAATATTTGGGGACCAGAGGGCAGACTTTATGGGTTAAATTGTGTTCCCCCAAAAGATATATTGGGCTCCTAACTTCCGGTACCTATGATTGTGACCTTATTTGGAAATAGGATCTTTTCAGATATAAACAAGTTAAGCTGAGTTCACACTGCCTTAGGCTGGACCCTAACTTAATATGGCAGGTATCCTTGCAAGAGAAGAGACTCAGACACTTAGGGAGAAGGTGGCTGTGTGACAACACAGGTAGAGATTGGAGTGATACATCTACAAGCCAGGGAATACCAAAGATGGCCAGCAAACCACCAGAAGGTAGAAACAAGGAAGGATTCTATACATAAGCTTATCACTTCAGAATATTTGAGATGTTCAAATGTCAACGTATTTAAATATTTGTTCTTTAACATATTTAGACAGTTATGGACCGACTTAAATATCTGAACCTAAAAAGAGCAGCTGTTTTAACTAAACTGCAGAGTGCAGAGGAAGAAATTACTGACATAATGGAAAATGTAAGTTCTTTTTGACTGTTGGAAAGTCTATCTTTTCACTACATTTTGTGACCTTAATTTAATGTATCCTTCCAAAGTATAAAAGGAACTTCAGGGTACCTTTCATAAAGACGGATTTAATTTTTAGGGAAAAGCTATAATATTAGCTCAATATTTTTGTGAACAGTACAGAAAAGTTTTGAAACAAAGACAATAAAATCAGAACAATTAGCTACAAGAATAATGAGAAAGAAAACCAAGCTCATTTTTAAAATTTGCAATGCCAAAGGAAGCAAAGACATTAAAACCCTCAACTCTACCAGCATTCATTTATTCCTTCCATCATTCAACCCATTTTTAAAATAACTACTGTGTTCCTGACACTGATGTATTATGGATGTGACAGTGCTAAGTGCTAAAAAAGCTCCCAGGCCTTTTTTTACTTTTTTTTTTTTAAGGTTTCTGTCATTCATGACAGAAAGAGAGCAAGAGAGGGAACACAAGCACAGAGTAGCTGGAGAGGGAGAAGCAGGCTCCCTGCTGAGCAGGGAGCTCGATGGGCTCAATCCCAGGACGCTGGGATCATGACTGAGCCAAAGGCAGCTGCTTAACTTACTGAGCTACTCAGGTGCCCCTCAGGCCTTTTTTAAAATAAGATTTTATTTATTTTAGAGTGAGAGAGTGAGAGAATGAGCACGAGCTGGGGGAGGGGCAAGGGAAGAGAATCTTCAAGCAGACTCCCCGCTGAGCGTGAAGCCCCTCACAGGACTCCATCCTACCACCCATGAGATCCTGACCTGAGCTGAAACCAAGAGTCAGATGCCTACCTGACTGATCCACTCAGACCCCCCTATTCTCAGGCCTTTAATTGGAGGATGTGATCCACTCTGACAAGTTTGGTTTCACCTCTATGAATAGAAATTGAACAACAAATACAAGAATCATAAATAGATACCATAATTCAAATAAAATAATCTTTGAAGGAAGAAGTTACTTTGTGATCCTGGACTGGGTCATCCTTACGTCTTAAGCACAGTTGCAGTATGTTCTGGGACTTCAGTTGTCTAGTGCTAAAGAGGAAGAAAGGTGGGCCTGATTAGAGTCTCTGTGCTAAGCCTCCTCGTCTAGGTCATCATCAGAGGAAAAATTTAAAGTATCCATAAAACCTGGGGGAATTTCCCAGGTAGAAAATTTGTCCTTAGAAATTATTTTATGTGGGGTATCTGGTGGTTCAGTCAGTAGAACATGTGACTCTTGATCTCAGGGCCATGAGTTCAAGCCCCACACAGGGCATAGAAGCTACTTTAAAAAAAAAATGTTGTATACATAGGCCTAAGGTTATAATTCATAATATAGAGGACTAAAGATGACTTCCCTGTTTTTCATGAAAGGGCAGAAGTTATGACTGTGTATACTGGGGTCATTATTCATAACCCTTAAGCAGTATTTCTCCCTGACAACTCAGATCATCTCCAAAAGAATCACCTAAGAAGCGTCCTACAAATACAGATTCCTTAGGCTCAGATTCCAGATTGATTGAACTAGAATGTCTGGAGTTGGGACTAGAAATGTATTTTTTACAAGATCTTTAGAGGATTCCTATACCCACTTAAGTTTAAGAACCCCTACTTTAAAGTTTGGGACACTGAGGGGAATCTGGGTGGCTCAGTCAGTTAAGCCTCTGCCTTCTGCTCGAGTCATGATTTCGGGGTCCTGGGATCAAGCCCCACATTGGGCTCCCTGCTCAGTGGGAAGCCTGCTTCTCCCTTTTCCTTTGCCCTCCCCCCTCCACACACACTTGCTCTTTCTCTCTCTCTCTCTCTCTCTCTGTCTCTCTCATAAGTAAATAAAATCTTTAAAAAATAAATAAAGTTTGGGACACCAAGGGAACCTGATTGATCAACCTTGATCAAACTTTGATAAAACTTTGATATCCTGTTCTAATTAATGCCACAGTCCTATTCCAGATTCTGTTTTAACTGATCTGGACATTAATATATTTAAAGAGCTTCCTAGATGATACTGTCAGGGCCAGGAATCATTGCTTTAAACTTTCCCATTACATTGGTTTTCTAAAAATCACCTACCTTTAGCTAAAAGACATCTGTCTAAAGTTCTTTGAAATACAGGAACTGTATCAAAGGTAGAGGCAACAAAAAAAATAGATGAATTGGCCTCCATCAAAATGAAAAATATTTGTTCATCAAAGGACACTGTCAATGGAGTGAAAAGATAACCCACAGAATGGGAAATGATATTTGTGAATCATGTATCTGATAAGAGATTAATATCCAGAACATATAAAGAACACCTACAACTCAACAATAATAAAACAACCCAATTCAAAAATGCACAAAGACCTAAGTAGACATATCTCCAAAGATTTACAAATGGCTGATAAACACATGAAAAGATATTTAACATAACTAGTTTTAGGGAAATGCAAATCTAAACTATAGTGAAATACTACTATATACCTATTAGGATGGCTATTATCCCAAAAACAGAGAATAAGTGTTGTCAAGGATGGAGAGAAACTAGAATATTTGTGCATCATTGATGGATAAAATGACGTAGCACTATGTGAAACAGTTTGGTGGTTCCTCAAAATGTTAAACACAGACTTCACCATAAGACCTAGCATTCCACTCCTAGGTATATACCCAAACAAACTGAAAGCAGGGACTCAAACAGAAACTTGTACACCTATGTTCATAGCCACTTAATTCACAACAGTCAGAAGGTAAAATTAACCCAAACGTCCATCAAAGGATGAATGAATAACAGTGATATATATACATATATGTGTACACACACACACACACACACACACACACACACTGAAATGTTGCTCAGCCTTAAAGAATGAAATTCTGACACATGCTAAACTATGGATGGAATTTGGAAACATGCCAAGTGATGCAAGCCAGACACAAAAAAACAAATATGATTCTACCTACATGAGGAAGAGTGGAATGGGGAGTTATTGTTCAATGGGTGTAGAGCTTCTCTTTGGGTTAATGAAAAAGTTCTGGAAATGAATAGTGGTGATGGTCACAACACTGTGAATGTACTTCAAGCTGCTGAATTGTACACTTAAAGATAGTTAAAATGATAAATATCATGTCATGTATATTGTACCACAATTAAAAAAACAAAACCCAAAACCTCCTTGCAGATTCTACTGTGCAACCAGGGATGGGAACCACAGGTTTAAAGGGGTGAGAGAGACACAAAGACCTCATTGTGAATTCAAACTTCCTCATGAAGAGTGAACCCTGTAACATCTAATGAGTTGTTGCTGGACAGTGGGGAGCTATGTGGGTGAGGGATGGGGGGAGTGTAGTGGGAGGAAGGACAGTGTCAGGTTGGCACCCAGCACAGCAGATGGTAAACAGCATTGATTTTCAAATCAGACAGATATAAAGCCTACCAGATCTGTAGCTTTCCCTTTATTCAGTCATTAAAAAGGGGATGGTAGGGACGCCTGAGCAGCTAAGTCGGTTAAGCGTCTGCCTTCCGCTCAGGTTATGATCCCAGGGTCCTGGGATTGAGCCCCACATTGGGCTCCTTTCTCATTGGGAAGCCCGCTTCTCCCTCTACCTGCTGCTCTGCCTCCTTGTGCTCTTTCTCTCTAACAAGTAAATCTTTAAAAAAAAATTTTAAGGAGATGATAACCTCTACCACATAGGGTTATTGTAAGGATTATCTGAGATGATGCTTGTGAAGTTTCCAGAACCAAGGTAATATTCAGAATATCTGAGAGCTGTATTGCTGGGTAAGACTGGCTTTGTGGGTTAGCAACCCATGCAGTCACGCAGGATCCCATCCTTAGAAGAGCCCCACTGTTCATTTAATGAAATTTTTTATAGCTTTAGAACAAGGGCCCAGCATTTCCATTTTGTACTGGGCCTGGTGACTTAGCTGATGGAAGGCAGGGACTTTCACCCAACTGTGACAGAGGTGGCAGTAGAGCTGAAGAATCTCCTTTGCGCTGGGCATTAACTATTTAGTTACTGCATCATGGAAGGGTCCAGAAGTTCTTCAGCAAGAGGCTTAACTGGAAAGAGAGCTTGAGTGTAGTGGTTGTAGCTGCCAGCTTTCTCCTGCCTGGCTGTATCCCTCTCACAAGATCCTCTGGGTCAGTCTCAGTCTCTCCAGAAGGTAAGCCTCCAGTTTTCTGATGAAAGGAGAAGTGGTGGGAGGATTGAGGGAAAGTTGGCTGGCTGAGGAAAATGGGGAGTAGCTCTTGCCATTTTCAACCAATCCCCCGGTTTTTTGCTGTCACCCCCTTCAGAGGTACCTGATGTCAACAGGTCCCAAATCCCTCTAGGATTTTGCAGAGTGAATCAACTTGTTTCTCTTCCCCAGCCCATCTCACACCTATCCCTGCCACCACAGACACTGAGCCCTCGCTTTTCTCCAATTTAAGTCCGTTTCCACCACCTATCTGCCTTCTAGCTTATGAAAATGTGTAGCCGTGCTGGTCAGCTGTCAGCTCCTCTGGTGTCCTCTCCCATTCTGTGTTCTTGTGAGGTCATTCCTTTTTGCATTCTCTGCTGTCATTTCTGTGAAGTTTTGGGAAAGCAGCAAATACAAATACATGTGTTCAGTCTGCCTTGTTTAGCCAGAGGCAGTCCTGAGCTCCTTTAGACTGTAGTATCAAACTCACTGGAAAGGTCTGTTCCTCATCACCCCTCAGCACCTACTAGATATGTGGCCTCAGGGGCTTGAGGTCAAGAGAGGAGCATGGTTTGCCATTTAAACATGTTTCCTTTGCAAGAATGCCCACTGTCTGCTAGTCAAACACTTTTCCCAAGATTGGACAAGAAATAAGGATGATGAGGAAAAAATGATGGCTTCCTGACTTAACTAGTTCCATTTCAGTCCCTAGTACATTGTAGACTCCATGGAGAAGGGTGGTAGCCCAGTGTGGCCCACAGAGGGGCTTCTCTGTCTCACGCAACTCCCCTAAGCATCGACAGTTTCCTGAACATTAAGCGACTTCTTTCAGCCTTCAGTTCAGACATTCATGCCGCATCCTTGCAGCGTGCATGGTCTTTGCTCTCTGATGCAACAGTGGTCCAGACAAGACCGTAGCTCCCATTCTCATCTGTCATCCACAGTTGGTTCTGGAGCCAGCAGATACATGTGAGATCTACATCTGAAGGCCAGAGAGAGCCAGCCTGGCCCCTTTTCCCCCAGCAGTTGCCCACCATGCCCTCTCTCCCCATTTCTCTCACCCCCTGCTCAACAATCTGCAATCTCTAAAAGTGGTTCTTAACATCTCTGGAGGTCACCAACAGAGGACTGCTGAGGAAGACTTTATATTTTAAGAAGAACAAAAGAGCTAAGTAGATGCAAGAAAAAAAGCCATCTGTATATTATCGTGCTATTTAATAACTTAGATTAGCTAAGAATCTGGTACATTTTCAAACTTTTTCTTTTTTCTTTCTCTTTTTTCTATTAGAGAGGGAGAGCATGTATGAGCATACACGTGGGGGTGGGAGCAGAGGAAGAAGGAGAGAGAGAACCTTAAGCAGAGAGAATCTTCACTATCTCACGACCCTAAGATCATGACCTGAGCTGAAATCAAGAGTTGGACGCTTAACCCACTGAGCCATCCAAGCACCCCAAACCTTTTCAATAAGAATTTTTCCAAATCTGGGGCACCTGGGTGGCTCAGTGGGTTAAAGCCTCTGCCTTTGGCTCAGGTCATGGTCCTAGGACCCTGGAATCGAGCCCCGAGTCGGGCTCTCTCTGCTCAGCGGGAAGCCTGCTTCCCCCTTCTCTGCCTGCCTCTCTACCTACTTGTGATCTCTCTCTGTCAAATAAATAAATAAAATCTTTAAAAAAAAAAAAAGAATTTTTCCAAATCAGATAACAAAAAAAGAGAATTAAAAAAACACTCTATCTACCTACCATATGTTCATTCTACCTTATAATAGAAAATGCTTGGTAAAATTTAAAACAAGGTCTTAGAAACAGAAAACTATTTGTCTTACTAAATTTGGGGCAAGTACAGAGTGGTTGCAATTTTTTTTTAAAGATTTTATTTATTGGGGCGCCTGGGTGGCTCAGTGGGTTAAGCCGCTGCCTTCGGCTCAGGTCATGATCTCAGGGTCCTGGGATCGAGTCCCGCATCGGGCTCTCTGCTCAGCAGGGAGCCTGCTTCCCTCTCTCTCTCTGCCTGCCTCTCCGTCTACTTGTGATCTCTCTCTGTCAAATAAATAAATAAAATCTTTAAAAAAAAAAGATTTTATTTATTTATTTGACAGAGAGAGAGAGCACAAGCAGCGGGGAGCAGCAGGCAGAGGGAGAAGCAGGCTCCCCACTGAGCAGGGAGCCCAATGACGAACTCGATCCCAGGACCCTGGGATCGTGACTCGTGATAAGGTGGTGAGAGCCAAAGGCAGATGCTTAATCAACTCAGCCACCCAGAATGGTTGCAATTAAGAAAAAAGCCAAAATTTGCTTTCCAAATTATCTCTTTAACAGTAAGGCACCATCAAATAAGAAAGGAAATACTTAATACTGTTAATTTTAGCAAAACTATGCCCACATTTTTAGTGTCGTATTTGTTACCAATAGGATGAGCTCTTCCGTACTCTTGCATCTTATAAACTTATCGCACCAAGATACAGATGGCAGAGAAGCCGGTGGGGACGTACATGTCCTGTGACTCTAAAAGAAGGTAACATTTTTCCGGGATTGCCAGATTTTTCTGTGAGGTAAGTAAGATTTTCAAAACTTAATTTTAAAACCTGCCCATACTTCTTTTCAATTGTTTGTGATTATGGCCTATTTTAAGTTTCCTAGGTAAAATATACTGTCTTTCATCAGAAGAAGCATTAAAAACATTCTTATTGAACCCACGTCCCTATCTTCTTCCACCTATGCCGGCACCACCATTCAAAGTGTTCATATTTGGGCCTCAGTCATCAGGGAAAACAACGCTTTGCCATCTGCTTGCAGAAAATTACAAAGGAAAGGTAACTACTTACCCAGCTAGCTAGCTACCTATCTATACCTGATTAAAATTTGTAGGACTCTGGGATTCACAGGATTGCTCTGTTTTCTTAATTTTGCACTGTCAGTTGGGTAATTGTCCCACTGGGCCAGGAGTGGGGAAGACCTCTTCCTGGCTGCTTGTTGTGGCTGCCAAGACCATAGTCTCTCCCTGCTTCCCAACAGCCCCCAGACTCGACCATTAATGTCACACAGACTGTGCCAACCATGACCTGTTTTGGTTTCCTTCATCTCCTATTTCCTGGGTCCTCCTAGCTCTGGGTCCCTCTCCCCACACAGTCACTCCTATCTTCGTTCTTATTACCTGCAAAGACGCCCCTCTTTGATGACACATACCCTGGTCTGTCAGTTCCTTGGCCTCTCTCCTCGTGGATCCTGTTCTCCATGCTGAGTAAAGTCAAGAGAAGTTATTTTTAGTTTAGACGAGAATGACAGCAGGAGAAATGGTGAGAAGCAGGCAGACTGGGGATATGACTAGAAGATTGAGCCCATGGAGTTCGTGAGGGATTGGAATGGAGCGAATTCTGCTAAGGCCAGAGTGCTGAAGCGGAGAGCAAGAAGGGGAAGGCGGAAGATGATGGGGCCGAAGGCATCATCAGAGCAGTGCAGCCCTGGGAAGGGTGTGAACTGATTTCAAGTGCTATTCCTTTGAACAGAGGGGTAACTTCTTCTATTTGCTTTTAATTTTTTATTGTAAAATATGACAAACAGAAAAGTGAAGCTCAGTGAATTGTCACAAAACAAACCCCCAGATAACCACCACCCAGGTCAAATAACGGTCACCACCCTGGAAGCCCCCTCATGTCTTCTCCCATTATCAGTCCTCTTACCCCTTCGACAAGGGTAACTGCTGCCCTGAACTTTTTATGGCATTCACTCCTGTTCTTTTGTGGTTTTATCATGTGAGTGTACATCTGAATGCCACAGGTTAGTTTTCACACTTTCTGAACTTTCTAGACTTAAACAACTTATGTTCTTTATGCCTGGCTTTTTTTCATTTCACATTATGATTGTGGTATTTATGGATGTTATTTATACATGTTACTGCATATAGCTACCGTTCATGCTTTTTTTTTATACTATAATTTGTTCATCCATTGGAGTGTTTATGAAACCTGGGTTGATTCCAGTTTGAGTCTGGGTATTATGAATAATATTGCTATAAACATTCTTGCACCTGTTTCCTGGGGCACACTTGATATCTTTATATATTATGGAGATAATATCTAGCAGTAAAATTCCTAGGACATGGACAGTGCGTACATTCAACATGTGTAGATAATGCTTAACTGTTTTCCAAACTAATTCTATCAATTTTATAACTCTATCAGCAGTGTGGGAGAGCTCTGTTAGTCCACATTCCTGCCAACTTTCATTATGGTCAGTCTTTACAATTTAAGCCATTCTAGTAGATGTATCTCACTGTGGTTTTAATTTGTACTTCCCTGAAAATAACGAGGTTAAACATGTTTTCTTTTGTTTACTGGCCATTCAGATACTCTCTTTTTAAAGTGTTTGTTCAAGTTTGTTGCCCATTTGAAAATTTTTTTCATGTTATTGGTAGGAATTCCTTATATTGTCTATATACAAGTTCTTTTTTGATAATAAGCTTTATGAATATTTTCTACCACTCTGTGGTTTGTCATTTCATATTATATTACAGTATGTGTCAGACTAAAGAATTATAATTTTAAAATATAAAGAGCTCTTATGAATCAATATGCAGATGAACCCCCAATGGAAAAAATAGCAAATAAGCAATTCACAAAATAATAGCTACAATAGAGTAGCCACTAAGCATGAGAAAAGGGTTATCACCTCCCTGATAACCAGAGAGGTGCCAAAAAAACTGGAGAGATGCCATGTCAATCTCACCGTTGGAGTTCAAAGATCACTATTAACACCCAATACTGATGTGTAGCTAGGATGGGGAGAAATACATTTTCCTACACTGCTGGTGAGAGTATAACCATTAAGGATCACAATTAGAACTATGTAAGAGCCTGAAGTCCATACATATCCTTTGAACTGTCAATTTTATTTTATAAATTTTTCCTAAAGAAACTATAAAAGATATATACATAACCATGTTTATCATAGCCTAGTTTATAATAGCAAAAACATGTATACCTTAGTATACATTATTAGCATTTTAGTTAAATAAAGTTTAGTATGTTCGTCTAATATAATGCTGTATATCCATTAAAAAATGATGATGTGCATATATATATTTTGGCATGGAATAAAGTAATACAATCATATTGAGGGAAAAGCAAAGTGGAACCTAGAAGGATGGGAATATTATTTAAACTTTAAAGTTTATAGGTATATAAATATATCTATATATAGAATATATAGAAATCTACTTCTAAGATCTTAAAATCTTATTTAAAATTTCTATGTGAAATTTCTATATGAAATTTCTATACTTGAAATTCCTATATGAAATCTAAGATTTCATATAGAAATCTACTTCTAAGATCTTAATATTCAGTATGAAATATATTATCTACCTTACAATGGACTTTCATAATACATATAGAATTCTAATCCAGTTTTTTAAATGGGCAGAAGTTGAACATATGATTAAAACAGAAGGTAAGTGAGAGACCAATACCACATGAAAGAAGCTCACATTTATTCGTGATTAGAGGAATATGAATTTAAACTTCAGTGAGATACTTCTTAACACCCACTAGAGTGGCTAAAATTTGAAAGAATCAGAGAAACAAGTGTTGTTGAAGATGTGGAGTTAACTGCAATTTCCATAATTGCTGCTAGGAATGTAAAATAGCTCAACCACTTTGGAAACAGTGGAATGGCTTATTATGAAATCAAATATACACTTACTGTATGATCCAGTAATTCCACATCTAGGTATTTGTCCAAGAGAAATAAAAACATATGTCCACAAAAAGACTTCCTCGGAAATGTTCATTACTAGTTTATTTATAACAGCCCCGAATTGGAAAAGCCCAAATGCCCATCAAAGATAAATGGATTAAAAAGAATACCACCATCACCACCCGTGGCATAGTTACACAGTGATACTATTCAGTAATAGAAAGGAACAGATTACTGGTGTATACAGTTACACTGATGAATCTCAAAAACATTGTGCTAAGGGGGAAAAGCTTGGAAAAGATTACATACTCTGTGATTCCATTTATACAAAATTCTAGAAATTCTAGAATTTATATGAAATAAATAATAAATAAATAAATAAATAAATTTATTTCATATAAATTCTAGAATTTCTACGAAATTCTAGAAAAGGCAAAACTAATATATAGTGACAAAAAAACTAATATATAGTGACAAAAAACCTAATACATAGTGACAAAAAACAAAGTGATAGCCAGAGGCCAGGAACTGACTATAAAGAAGAATAAGGGAACTTTTTTTAGGTGATATAAATGTTCTATATCTTGGGGTGCCTGGGTGGCTCAGATGGTTAAGCCTCTGCCTTTGGCTCAGGTCATGATCCTGGGGTCCTGGGATTGAGCCTCGCATCGGGCTCCCTGCTCAGTGGGAAGCCAGCTTCTCCTTCTCCCTTTCCTGATGCTTGTGTTCCCTATCTTGCTGTGTCTCTCACTGTCATATAAATAAATAAAATCTTTTAAAAAATAATAAAAAGTAAATGTTCTATATATTGAGTATAGCTGTTGTTATGTGTATATATATTTGTCAAAACTCATCAAACTGTATACTTAAAATAGATGCCTCTTATTGTAAGTTACACATGTAAAATAGATTTTTTAAAAATTATGTGTAACTTGAATATTTATTACATGATATATATATAAGTATATCATACTACATGAAAAGTATGACTGAATTTCTGTGAAAGCATGTACTCAAAAATCACTGAATTCTGAAAATAATACATCTCAAGTGACATTAAGATCTTCGAGGTAGATAAGTATAGATCTAGAAATAGATATAGTTGAACAATGTGTTAATATTCACAGTGATTTGTGCTTCTTTTGGTTTTCTCAAATATTCTTTGCAGGTAATTGACTACGCCACGTTTGTTCAACCACGTTTTGATAAAGCCCTTGAAACATTAGTGAAAGATACAATAGCGGAGGCCACTGAAACAGCCATTAAAGCTGTAAGAGAGCGGTTATTCATTAAACTACAAGCTAAAAAACAAGGTGAACCACCTCTGTCGCATGTGTGTTCTAAGCGGAGGTCAGCAATTCAGCCTGTGTGCCCGAGGGCTGGGACTTGCTGTGCTTGCAAACACAGTGTTCAAAACAGTCATAAGGCAGTGAAACTGGAAGAAGCTTCAGTGATAACACAATTCTGTAACTTGACAGATGAGGAAAACTTTTTATATAAATTGGGAAGCTTCTATCATTTTCTGTGCTTGAAACTATTAAATAGCAAGGAAATGATCTTCCGACATGACAATGTTAAGCTTTTGCTAGGATAGAATGGGTTATTTGCCTAATAAATCTGTCTCTTCTTTCTCAGCAGCCTATAAACAAGTAAAAAAAAAAGTCCAACATGGTGCCCAAGGGATTACAAAAGCAATAGCAAAAAGACCAACATTAAAATTACATGCCATCCTTAGGGTGCCTGGGTGGCTCAGTTGATTAAGTGTCTGTCTTTGGCTAAGTCATGGTCCTGGCTCCTAGGATTGAGCCCTGCTTCCTGGTTCCCTGCTCAGTTTGCTTCTCCCACCCCCTCTGCTCCTCTCACCACTCGTGCACGTTCACTCTCTCAAATAAATAAAATCTTTTTTAAAAAATTAGGAATAGTGTGGAGGACCATAGGGGAAGAGAGGGAAAACTGAATGGGGAGAAATCAGAGAGGGAGACAAACCATGAGAGGCTCTGGACTCCGGGAAACAAACTGAGGGTTACAGAAGGGAGGGGGGCAGAGGGATGGGATAACCAGGTGATGGGTATAAAGGAGGGCACGAGTTATATGCAACTAATGAATGATACATAACTAATGAATCCTTGAATACTACATCAAAAATTAACAAGGTACCATATGTTGGCTAATTGAACATAATAATAAAAAAAAAAATCACATGCCATACAAATGATCATCTAGATGATCCAGAATGAATTTGTTTTTAGTATATTATCTTCAGAATGAAAACTGAAAGTTTACTAAATACTCACGGAAAATTCACAAACTAAAGCTCGAGAAACTTGGGGAGGACTAATAAGATGGCTTTTTATTTAACTTATTTAAGGCTGGACAAAATGAATTCATTAATTCATTCAACCTAGTATTCTGTGTTAGACATGATTCTAGGCACTGGGCTACAGAGGTGAACCAGACACATGAAACTCCTGTCTTTGTGGTTGTTACATTTTAATGAGGGGAGGGTGGTAAGTGAACAGATAGAAAAATATAATATGGTACTGGGTTAGGCAGTGACTGGGGCAGGGGTGCAGGAGTGTTAGGATGAGCAGGGAAGACCTTTCTGAAAAGAGAACATTTAACTGAAACCTGGATCAAGAAGGAACTAGCTGGGCTCCAGGAGGAAGAACAGTGATTGATGGTGTTTCTTGGAGTTTGTAGTGATTCCTTTCATATCAAATTATGGCATGAAATCATATATTTTAGATTTTTCCACAAATTGCTTTCTCCCACCAGAACATAGAAATAGATGACCTTTCTCATACACTGCAAACTTAAAAGTCTCTTTTTCTTTTTCAAATTCTATAATTTAGAATTCAGATTTAGAATAAATCTGACAGTAGGATTCTTAAAGTTTTTTTAATTGGAATTTTCATGCTGGTTTCACTAATTTGCTAGCTTTGCAATTTCACTCCCAAATATATATTTTTGGGTTTTTTTTTTTTAATTTCTTTTCAGCGTAACAGTATTCATTGTTTTTGCACCACACCCAGTGCTCCCTGCAATACGTGCCCTCCCTAATACCCACCACCTTGTTCCCCCAACCTCCCACCCCCCACCCCTTCAAGACCCTCAGGTTGTTTTTCAGAGTCCATAGTCTCTCATGGTACTCCCAAATATATTTTTAAGAAAAATTTGTCAGTGAAGATTACTGAGGTTTTTTAACATAGAAAATTCTATAATACAGAGGATGGTAGATAACACACATTAGGCTTCCTGCGTGCTAAGCATTTTCTTAGTGTTTGAGTCTATTTTCTCATTTAATCCTTACAACAATGCTTTTGGCTTGATCTCCTCATTTTGCCCAGTAGAAACTGAAACTGAGAGATCAAATGATTTGCCAAAGCCACACTACCTGGGTCAGAACTCACACTCAAGTCTCTTTAGAGCAGAAGACTTAATCTCTACCCCTGTCTTCCTACCCCCAAATCTATTTTGCTAACACAGCCCCTTACTCTCTTTTAGCACAGTCAACTTTAAGAATACTTGAAAGAGAATTTGAAAAGAAAGAATATGACAAGTTCCCATCTGATGCCTTTAAGAGCTTAGAAGAGTCACAGTCTTCATTTGATGAAGGTGGTAAAAAAAAAAAAAAAAATACATTGCTGATGTTCTTGGCCAAATCCTTTCTGATCTAAACAGATTAACTGATAAAGCATATTATTCTTTCATGCAGCGTTCACTCATGAACCCCCAAAAGATGGCTCTTTAGAAGACAAGGAAGACAAAAAGAGTTCAGAAAATGTCCTCGATGATCAATCCTCTAAGACCGGTAAAGACGATAACAGAATGTATGGTTCATGCCATGTTTATGGATCTTATTCCATTTATTTCTTGTTTTTTTTCATGTGTATGTTGAAACGTAAAATCATCCCCCAAATTGGACATTTAGGTTGAAAAACAGCTTTTCTCTTACGGATTTGAACTGAATTACTATAGAACAGAAATAGATTTATTAGAATGAAGAAAAAACTAATAAGATAATAAATTCTTTCTTAAAATCTGTCTAATGTACTGGAATCAGAACATCACAAACCTAGAGTTTGAGCTGTGAAATGTTACCATTCAGTGCTTGAGAGCATACAATGTAAACTATTTTTACCTTTTTTGATTTATAATACAACATTTAATTATATTACTTCATTACAAAAAAATTTTTTTTTAAGATTTTATTTATTTGTCAGAGAGAGAGGAGAGCGAGCGAGCACAGACAGACAGAATGGCAGGCAGAGGCAGAGGGAGAAGTAGGCTCCCCGCCAAGCAAGGAGCCCGATGTGGGACTCGATCCCAGGACGCCGGGATCATGACCTGAGCCGAAGGCAGCTGCTTAACCAACTGAGCCACCCAGGCGTCCCAATTACAAAATATTTTAATCCTCATTTTAAATTATTGCTCTCTTTCCCTGTTCATATGCAATAATTTTAAGTAGTTCCTATGGTGTAAACTTATTTTTCAGATTTTTTTTACTAGTTTAATAGGCATGAAGTTATAGACAGAGTCAAATTGCTTTGCATAAAAGTTATTCCAAATTTTGTTTTTCTCAGTAATATACAAAATATGTGTTATTGTTCCCTTGGCATATTTTCTTTTAAAATATAATTTCCACAATTTTTATTTCATGATTTCTGAAATTTAATATTCTAATATTTATTAATCATTTATATTTCTTCTTTTCTGAGGTGATCATTTTTGTCTTTTGCTCATTTTTCTAAATTGTTCTATTGGTTATATGTTTCTAAAAAATTTTTCTGTATTAGTCCCTTATTTTGTATATATTTTTTCCACATTGGGTCATTTGCCTTTTAAGTCACTTTGCTGTTTTTGAAGTAGAGGGACTTTTTCATAGTTTTGTAGTCAAATCATTACTTTCACTTTATTGATTTCTTCCATTTACTTTCAGATCTTACCAAGTCTTCCTCAACCTGAGATTTAATACATACTTATATTCTTTTTTTTCTATCGGTCCGACCTCTTGGCATTTAGTGTTTAAATGCATCTGTAATTCCTTTTGTTATATAATGTAGAGCTGATTGTTTGTTTGGTTGGTTCCTCATAATTCAGACAGATATGTCCTTGGCCGGTGTTTATTTTAAGCCTAGTAGGAATTGAACTGGGCCCTGTCAGAAACTCACATATGGCATGCCACCTACGTTATACACACACAGTCTTGACAAGAGGACCCCAGAGGTTAAATTTTTGACCAAGTAACATCTGGGAGCCCCTTCTCAGCTGCTGCAGAATTCCTAGCACCAAAACAGAAAGAAAGCCCTGGACCCTTGCTGTCTGTTTTCTCTTTGGGGGAGGTAATGCAGGGTAGAAGTAGGAGGCATCAGGGCCTCTATCCTCCACTGAAGCGATGTCAATGCCGCCAGGATGCCCTGGGAAAAGGCATGCTCCCTGCACAGCCTTTACCTCTTGGAGCCAGGAGATTGTTAGTTCCATCAGGAAGGGCAAATTTGATTTTTGTTTCTAATTTAGATCCACTGGCATGGTATGAAACTAAAATTACTCTTGGTTTTGTGATAAGTCATTATCTCTGTTTTTCACTGTGTATGGTATATGCCCTATTGTTGACCTCTTTGATTACTATGATTGTAATATCAGTTTTAAAAAATTTGGAACATAAGTCCTGGCTCCCTGGACCTATCATACCACACTCTGTATTGGGAATCACCTACGATGTCATGTTGTTCTTGAAGTGTTAACAATGTTTTATTCATAGATGAGAAAGAAACCAGTGAATCATCTCCATTTAAAAGGAGTTTTCAAAGCTCTGGTCAAGATTTTAAATTGGACCCCCAAAAAGTTAATTAATATTTGGTTAATATGGTTATCTCAGGTTGTGGATCTCAAAATCACAAATAATTCCTTCAGAATTTTGAGAAATTCTGTGTGAGAAGTGTGTGATTTAAAAATATATATATATATTGGGGCACGTGGGTGGCTTGGTTGGTTGGGTGTCTGTCTTCAACTTAGGTCATGATCTCAGAGTCCTGGGATCAAGCCCCATGTTGTGTCGGCTCCCTGCTTAGCCAGGAGTCTGCTCCTCCCTCTCCCTCTGCCCCTCCCCACCGCTTGTGTCCCCTCTCTATCTATCTCTATCTCTTGCAAATAAATAAAATCTTTAAAAATAAATAATAAACTAAAAAACATTATTAATACTCTATCTTAAGGGCTACTCTATCTTCTTTTTTTAAAATTAACACAATGTATTATTTGCTCCAGGGGTATAGGTCTGTGAATCATCAGGCTTACACATTTCACAGCATTCAACATAGCATATAGCCTCCCCAATTTCCATAACCCAGCCACCCTATCCCTACCCTCCTTCCCTCCCCCAGCAACCCCCAGTTTGTTTCGTGAGATTAAGAGTCTCTTATGGTTTGTCTCCCTCCTGATCCCATCTTGTTTCATTTTCTTCCTTCCCTACCCCCTACAACCCCCTGCCCTGCCTCAAATTCCTCATATCAAAGAGATCATATGATAATTGTCTTTATCTGATTGACTTATTTCACTCAGCATAATACCCTCTAGTTGCAAACAACAAGATTTCATTTCTTTTGATGCCACATCTTCTTTATCTATTCATCTGTTGATGGACATCTAGGTTCTTTCCATAGTTTGGCTATTGTGGACATTGCTGCAATAAACATTCAGGTGCACGTGCCCCTTCGGATCACTACATATGTATCTTTAGGGTAAATACCCAGTAGTGTGATTGCTGGGCCATAGGGTAGCTCTATTTTCAACTCTCTGAGGAACCTCCATACTGTTCTCCAGAGTGGCTGCACCAGCTTGCATTCCCACCAACAGTGTAGGAGGGTTCTCTTAAAGGCTACTCTATGATGAACAGTAAGACATGCAAAAACACAGAAAAAAGAAAATGTGGTATATTATTTTGATGAAAAGAATATTGGGAAGACAAGGGCTCTGTCTTTCTGTTCTGCTATCCCTGGAATGTGGCTACCAAGCTGCAAAATGGCTGGCGGTACTGCAGTCATCATATCAGTATGCTTGGCAGGAAGAGGAAAGAGGCAAGGGACAAAAACTGGCACTTCACCCAGCCCAGTTGTTCCTTGTTAGAGAGAGGACCGGAAGACTCACCAGAAAATAATCTGGTTCCATGTTATCTAAAGGCCATCTAGGTTATAAGGGAAGTGGAGAGATGTAGTGTTTTTAGCTGGGCACATTGCTGACCCCCACAAACTCAGAGTTCTGTTATTAAGAAAGAGAGGAATGGATATTGAGTGAACAACTAGCAGCCTCTAGAACATTTGGTATCTCTCTAGGAACGGATGGTTCTCTCCACCCTTAAGAATAAGCTTCTCAGTTCCTAGTAGCTGGGAAGTAGGCAGCTGCCCTTTGAAGGCCCTTTGGCATTTTTTTCTGGACTCGGATAGATGAGTCTCTAGCAGGAGACCCTGGTGATGGAGTGTTAGGACAGCAGTTCAGGAAGTAGAACTGGAAAAGCAGAGGTAGAGGAGCCAAGGGCAGCAGCCGGTCTTCTGTCTTGTTAGAGGAGGGGATGAATACTTATATTCTGATGAAGCCTGTGAGCCACGGCAGCCGTATGAACAGTCATTCAGCTTGAAGTGAGGGTAAGAATGAAGTAGAACACTTGAAAACCCTGCCTGTGCCATCCTCTCTTCCATCCCGGCCAACTTGCCTACCTCTTTTCCTCTCACTGTTGCACGTAGTCCCATGCTTGTGACTGGAAGTATTCATCTTGTTTTCTGATTCATTCCCTCGATGCTCATGATTTACCTTGACCCAGGAATCCTTTGCTCCCTCCCTCTTCTATCTGGCTTCCTGGGTTTTGGCTCCTGCTGGACATGACTTCTTACCTCACTCACTTTCATTCTGACCTTCTGATGTTTTATATTTCCTGACTTCACGTTTCCTCCCCAGTCTATTTCCCCCTTCTTGGAGCATGTACTGCAGTAACACAAAAATAGTACTTTCTTGGATCAAGTATTAACAATCATGATCTATTGTAAGTAACATTGTCCACTAAAATTATTAATGGTGTCAGGTTATTTTGCTTTAGACACATTAGAAGACTCAATAGAAGAGGTAACTGCAGAGCATCCAGAGGTTCTTTCTATGATAGAGGAGACTGTGAAAATGACAAAGGACATGAACTTTGAACAGCCATATGAAAAGCATGCTGAAATCTTAGAGGAAATCATCAAAGAGGTAAGAAGTCCAGACCCAAATGCGTATGCTCTTTGGTAGGTTTTAATGTCCAAACCATTATGAAATATAATTTCATAGCTTTGACATTAATCTTTCATTAACTTTTATTTTCTTTAATTGAGTTCAGTTCAGTTCATTAAAATATGGTGCCTGTGAAGCATGTACCAAAGTTAGATATTTCTTCTATAGCTAATTAGTTGTAAACAGAGACAAATTTCACTCTGTAGCTAACTTATTTCTTCTCATCACCTTGAACATGCATTCATAGGGGAAGTGGATGGACACACAAGTGATTGTCCAATCTAAGGGGAAAATAAAGCATCTGATGCTATGTCCTACTGCTGACAAATCAGAAGGTTTATCTTTGGTTTATAAAGAACAAGATATCCATACAGGTCTATTTTGTACAAAGACCTTGAGTAAGCATTCAGGGCAAAAGTCAAAGACAACAAATCTGTTTTGGACTCTCAATGAACTTCTTTGGTATTTTTCTGTAATTTGAGAATTATGTCACTTAAAATTATTTGAGAGGAGGGGCACCTGGATGTGTCAGTGGGTTAAGCCTCTGGCTTTGGCTCAGATCATGATCTCAGGGTCCTGGGATCGAGCCCCACATGGGGCTCTCTGCTCAGCAGGGAGCCTGCTTCCCCCCCCACCCAACCCCGCTTGCCTTTCTGCCCACTTGTGATCTCTGTCTGTCAAATAAATAATTAAAAATAAAAATCTTTAAAAAATAAAATAAAATTGAGAAGAAAAAAAATATTCTATGAGAGTATAAAACCACTCTGTAGCATGTTGGGTTGACTCCTTGAGCCCGAGGCTATACCCAAGGTGAGTTGCTGTCCCCCTCTGAGCTTCCCATAGAGTTATTTCAACTTCTGCATTCCTTCAGGTTGTTCTCTTGCTAGTTGTTTCCTTCAGAAACATTCTGAGAACCTACTATTTGCCCTGTAATGTGCTAGATTCTAGAGATATGAAGATGAATTAAACATAGCTCTTTAAGGAGCCATCAGTCAGGTGCGGAAGGCTGATGTATAATCCAATATTTGAGTTATCATGAAATTTGTGGTAATTAGATATGTACAAGGTGTAGGAATTCCACCTACCATTAGGGTTCTCAGCTCTGCATGGAAAATGAGACAAAGTGTCCCAGAGGAGAGACAGGCAAGTGAAGGACGTCTATAGCTCTGTGGAAGTCCCATCCTTGCCCCTCACTGAAGATTTCCTCCATTTTCTTCAGAATTTATTCTGGAGGATAAACATTTACAAGGAGTACTAAAACTCCTCTGATACAGGAATGTATACAGTGTCATTAGAGGACAAGCTGCCACTCTGGGATTGTGGAGGACTCTAAATCACATGACATTTTAACATCAAATATCTCATCAGATCATCTTTCTCAAGAGAACAGAGACCTGTACAGGAGACCTTTTGATCTTTCATCAGTTTTGATGGTCTCTGTGAGTAGTTAGACTATTTTTAAAAAGTAGATAGGTTGAACCTAAAACTGCTCTAAAAATAAATAAATAAATAAATAACATCCTTAAAAAAAAAAGTAGCCAGATAAAGAGATCTACTCCTTTATGTCATTTGCTCATTTTTAATAATTTATCTTTGTTTTCATTTGTAGTTCTTTATGTGTTCTGAATATGAGTCCTAGATGTATTGCAACTACCTTTTGCAAATATCTTCTATTCTGAATAATAAGAGTTAATTTTAATGAAGTCCAACTGATTAATTTTTCTTTCATAGTTAGTGCTTCCTGTTTCAGAAATCTTTGGCTGTCCAAGGTCAGGAGGATATATATATTATTAGGTTTTCTTCTGTAAATTTTGCTTTGCCTTTCATATTTAGATCTAAGGTTCATTTTGAATTAATTTTGTGTATGCAAAAAGTATATCCAAATGGCCAATAAGCATGTAAAAATGTATTCAACACCATTAGTTATCAGAAAAATACAAATTAAAACCACAACATGAGGAAGGGGATGAAGTATAAACTTCCAGTTATGCAAGAAGTCAAGGGGATGAAAAATACAGCATAAGGAATGTACTCAATAGTATAATGACTCTGTATGGTGACAGATGGTAACTACATTTATATGGTGAGCATTTTGTAATCTATTTAATTGTAGAACAACTATGTTATACACCTGAAACTCTTATAATATTTTATGTTAACTATACTTAATAACAATTATAATACATACATACGTACATATTTTACATGGATTTTTTTTAAAAACCACAACATGATGATCATGATTAATTTTTTTCTAATATGGATATCCAGTTATGTTCCAGCACCATTTATTGTAAAGACCAACTTTTCCTCACTATCATAAATCAAGTGGCCTTATCTGTATGGTCTATTTCTGGGCACTCCATTCTGTTCCATGGACCTATTTGTCTATCTGTATTCCAATACCACACATATTAACTGCTGTAGCTTTGTAATAAATCTTGAAATCTGGAAAGAGGACTCCTTCAATAGCTTGTTTCTCCTGTCACTGCATCCTTCCCTGTGTAATAAGTTGTTTCGTTCTCCTTACTTTTTCAAGAGTATCTTGACTATTATAGATCATTTTTACTTCCACATGAATTTTAGAATCAACTTTCACTACACACACACACACACACACACACACACACACTTACTTGCTGGGGTTTTGATTGGGTTGCAATGAATCTGTAAATAAATTTGATGAGAACTACCATCTTCACAATATTGGGTCTTCTAATCCATGAACATAGAATAACCTTACTTTGGCTGGGTGACTCAGATGGTTTAAGGTCTGCCTTCGTCTCAGGTCATGATCTCCAGGTCCTGGGGTCAAGCCCCATGTCCGGCTCCCAGCTCAGCCAGGAGCCTGCTTCTCCCTCTCCCTCTGCTTCTCCCCTTGCTTGTGCTCTTTTTGTCACTGTCTCTCAAATGAATAAATAAAATCTTTAAAAAAGAAGAATAGCTTTACTTTATCTTGGTCTTTAATTTCTCCCAGCATTGTTTTGTAGTTTTCAGTGTAGAAGTCTTCAGTATCCCTCATTAGGTTTATTTTTAGGTATTTGATGTATTTTGATGCTATTTTAGATACTGTTGTGGTCCTATTTTATTTTTCAATTGTTGTTTCAGTAATCATTTTTATCCTGTTTTTCTATTGTACTTCCTGCTAAATTTCATACTCTGATGTGAAGGTCATAGCCTACATGCAGAACAGGTATGAATAATGCATTTACGCATAATGTATGATCCTGTCCAGGAAAAGTGAAAAGGTTTTATTTCATTCGCAAACTGGACAGTTAGGCATGGCTCCCTGGAGTCATGGGTTAAGAAAGATTCTGAAATACATCTGTGTATTAGCTCCTTTTAGCATTTTTTAGAATTGCAGTTTAACAATATTTTGAAACCTTAAAAATACAGAAATAATGATAGGTGTCATTTCTACCAAAGAGAAAGAAGAGTCACTCCCTTGCAGTGGAGAATGCACATAAATTTTTCCACACTCAATCATTTGCACTTTGACCTGGTTTCTGCCCTGAGCAAATTACAGAGCGCACAATAGAAGCAGAGGCGGGGGAGGGGGGACACAGGGAACTTCCTTCTGCTTCTATTGCTCTGCACAGTTGTGTTAACTGAAGCTCTTACATAGACGTATGCCAAAGGTATTTGCCCCGTACCTCACAGAAAAATGTCAAGGGGACAACACCAAGGGAAGTGAGGCTTTTGTGTCAAACCTGCCCGTGTATGTTTTCTAGCCCATGAGCTATCCAGCGGCGCGTCGTGACCACGGCCTATTTCTCTAGTCACAGCAGCCTTCCCAGTGTGATACGTCATTTTGGCTCTGCTTCCCTCATGACATGGTTTTTTCTCTAAAACCTCTCCATGTCTGTCCTTGTATCTGTGTTCTTCACACGGTAATTGTGTTTTCCTGTGCCTCCCATGTCTCTCTGTGTCATGCACTCCCAGGCTGTGTCATGATTCTCCCAGTCTCTTCTCTCAGTCCCTCTCTGTCTAGATACATTTCACAGCAATAAATACTTGGATGTACAAGTGATAAACATACGTCCGTGTGTATATCTGTACACACATATGTGTATATCTTTATTTATGTATTCACAGATGGTAAAATTAAAAGTAATCATGGATGGGACACCTGGGTGGCTCAGTTGGTTAAGCCGCTGCCTTCCGCTCAGGTCATGATCCCAGCGTCCTGGGATCGAGTCCCACATCGGGCTCCTTGCTCGTCAGGGAGCCTGCTTCTCCCTCTGCCTCTGCCTGCCATTCTGTCTGCCTGTGCTTGCTCTCTCTCCCTCTCTCTCTCTGACAAATAAATAAATAAAATCTTTAAAAGTAATCATGGAATAGCATAGTAGCATGGAATAGCATAGAATAAGGGAATCCAGGAATAGCATGTTTAAGTACGGGGGGAAATTTTTATTAAGTTAAAAATCACAAAAGGATAAAAGGATGAATAGTGCATGAAAATTTATACTATTTTTCTAAATATTATTTTCTCCCACTCATCCCTCCCCTGAGGATGTCCGAAGAAAATGCCACTTTATTTTCATCTGAGAACCCACTTCCATGGCTCTGGTGACAGCGGGGCCAGACACAGACCATGCACCAAGGCTCTCCTGGGGCCCCCTCCCTACCACTTGTCCCACTAGGCTCAGAGTCCTTCCACTCCTCTGCTGGGCCATACACTCTGAAATTCTTTCAGATATGAAATCTTAAGGAAGGTTCCCCCTTCTCGACACAGTGATCTCAACTGGGGAAACTTTCTCAATAGATTCCTGCATTGAAGCTGTTTTGCTGCTACTTCCAAAACCTGTATCCTGGGGCACCTGGGTGGCTCAGTGGGTTAAAGCCTCTGCCTTCAGCTCAGGTCATGATCCCAGAGTCCTGGGATCAGGCCCCACTGCGGCAGACTCTCTGCTCAGCAGGGAGCCTGCGTCCCCCCTCTCTCTCTCTCTGCCTGCCTCTCTGCCTACTTGTGATCTCTGTCTGTCAAATAAATAAAATCTTAAAAACAAAACAAAACAAAAAAAAAAAAACCTGTATCCTCAGGGACCCAAGTCCTCACCTCCCAAAACTTTCCTGTCCTCAGCATTGAAATGTCCAGGCCTGAGTGCCTTGTGCACCTGCCCCCCACCCGGAGTCAGTGACCTCGCTCCCTGAGGCAGTGGATGTGCCCATAGTGTTTCACTTCTTCCTTCTGTCACTTGAGATAAAGTCACTTGAGATAAAGTCAGAAAGACAGCTTCCACATTTGGACTACACAAGCACAGTGGAAAAACTCCTAAAGCAAAAGTTTAGTAGAGAGGCTACTTAATAATGATTCTCTCTATAAAAACAAACAAACAAACATGAAAATAATAATTTTAGGACAAAGGTCAAAAAGTATTTACAATAAATATGACCTAATGATTCCTTATACAAGGATTTCTTACAAACCAAGAAAAATGGAATATCCTAATATAAAAGCAGGAAAAAGATATAGATGGATTATTTCATCAAAGAAGAAATGCAAATGATTAATTGAAATTTTTAATGTTCAAATTCCAAGAAAAATATGAAACTTAAAACAGTGGGATATAAGTTCTTACCTATCAAATTGCCAAAGATTTTTAAAAAACATGTAACAATCCGTAGCAGGAAGGCTATAATGAGATAGTCACATAGGAGAAGTGAAAATTGATACAGATGTTTTGGAAGCAATGTGACAATGTGTGTGAAAGACCTTTAAAATATTTGTTCCTTTATGAGCCTAAAAACACATCTTCTAGGAATCTAACCTAAAAACACAACATTTAGGCATAGATTTGCATATATAGATGTTTATCACAGTGTTATATTAAAATTATAAATTATGTAAATATTTACCAGTGAGAGAATGATTAAACAGATTAAGAGCTATTCATTTGATGAACTACTATGAAGGCATTAATTTTTTTCAAAAAAAATTGGAATGAGATTGAGAAATCATAAATTATCTCTCCGTGTTGCTTTTATTTTCATATCTTTGCAACTGGACGGTAAAATTTTCATTAACCATTTATACTTCCTTTTTTCAGTTTTATTGAGTTGTATTTGACATATAACATTATATTAGTTTAAGGTGTATAACATAATTATATGTGTATATATTGTGAAATGTTTAACACAATAATTTTAGTTAACACCCATCACTTCACATACTTAGTTTTGTGTTTGTGTGATTGTAATTTCTAAGATCTACTCTCATAGTAACTTCCAAATGTACAATATAGTATTGTTAACTGTAGTCAAACCATGCCAAATATTATGCTCCAGGGACCTATTTATCTTATAACTAAAAATTTGTACCTTTTGCCCACCTCCACCCATTCTCCCCACCCTCACCCCTGCCTCTGGCAACCACCAATCTGTTCTCTGTTTCTATGTGTTCAATTTTTTTAGATTCTATATATAAGTGAGATTATACAGTATTTGTCTTTCTCTGACTTATTTCATTTTTTTTACTTATTTCATTTATATTTCTTTTTTATAGCTTTTTCTTTTTCCCCTTAATTCTCTTAAACATTTCAAAGTGCTTAAAAAAATTTTTTAAAGACTCTTCAATCTGAAACTAATGATACACTTTACATTAACTAATTGAATTTAAAGAGTTCAAAGTTAAAAGAATTTAAAAAAAAAAGACTCTTCATTCAGATGGAAATTCATAAAGTAAGGAATCTTAAGTTCTGCAGAGGCCAGTGAGTTATACCCATTCTTGTGACATCTCTTCCCCTCTGGCTTCAAGTATCACGTGATTATATGATGACACACAAACTTGAACTTCTCAGAGCTGGTGTATTCCCAGGTCCACATTACCAATTTCCATATTTGCACTGAAGCCCTCACTACTGCACTGCCTGAAGGGGGGATGGGAGCAGAGTTTAGCAGAACTCCCTAAGCACCAGCAAGGTCTGTTTTGACCCCATTTCCTTCCTATTGTTTTTAGTAACCATGTCAGTACCTTCTCAGCTCTCACACTGAGGGATGGAAAGCAAAAGGGAGGTGAATAGTGTTGTCACTAAAACAGGCAAACTGGACTGGGCCCTTGCTACTCAAAGAGTGGTCCATGGACCACTGCCATCTCAGAACATGTTCCAAATGCATACTCCTGGGACCAAGACCTCCTAAATCAGGATCTGAATTCTATACAGAATAACAGATAACAAAAATATACTGTTAATTTATTTAATAAAGGCTTTTGCTTACCATTCTTCATTTTTAAAACTTAGATAGCTTTATTGCTTTAAAATTAAGTGTCTTTTTTACAACTATCATATGATCTCCCTGTTATGAGGAAGTGGAGATGCAACATGGGGGGCTCGGGGGGTAGGAAAAGAATAAATGAAACAAGATGGGATCGGGAGGGAGACAAACCATAAGTGACTCTTAATCTCACAAAACAAACTGAGGGTTGCTGGGGGGAGGGGGGTCCAGAGAGGGGGGTGGGGTTATGAACATTGGGGAGGGTATGTGCTATGGTGAGTGCTGTGAAGTATGTAAACCTGGAGATTCACAGACCTGTACCCCTGGGGATAAAAATACATTATATGTTTATAAAATTTTTTTAAAAATTTAAATTAAAATTAAGTGTCTTTTTAAAAATTAAGTGACTCTTTTTTTTCTTTTGAGTCCAAAGAATTGAAAAGATAATTGGTTAGGGTCTGCAAAAACAATATATCAAAGTAGTATCCTTGACTTCTCTGGCTATGATGGTAATATCAGTGTTTCATTTTTCACAGGTAGCTGAAGAAAACATGAATAGGTTTTCTGGTGCCCCGAAGTTTGGAGGATGGATACTGGACAACTGCCCCGTTATAAAAGAACTGTGGATAGTCTTAGTCGAGAAAGGAATTATACCTGATTTAGTAATCTGTTTATCAGATACAGAAAACAATGGTTAGTAAATATTTATCATGTAAATCCGAAAGTGAGGTTTTTATTGCTGATAATATGTTTAGTTAAAATACAAAATAGAAAACTCTTCACTCTTCCACGGTACAAATACCACCCCAGCAATCCCTTCACAATCTAGAGGTACACAAAATGAGGCAACCACTCACCATGTAGATGGCCAGGAATGGCGTGCTGGATCAGACCCTTACGATTCTTCTTTGGAGATGGGACTTTAACATCCCATTCTCAGCACTCTAACTTCTAAATGAAAATTATATAAGGCTGAAAGTAAAGACTGTATATTAGTCCTTATACACCTCAAATGGGATATATTAAATACATAAAGATAGCAAAACTAAATTTTAATTATTCTGTCACTTTGAAAAAAGCTATAATAATTAAAACAGTATGATGCTGGCATAAAAACAGACACCTAGGCCAATGGAACAAAGTAGAGAGCCTAGAAAATACACCCAGACCTATATAGTCAAATAATCTTTGACATAAGAGCCAAGAATATTCTGTCATCTTGCCTTTTAAGGAAATATATTTCAAAAGAGAGTTTCCAGGGGGGAAGTATGATACACCACTTCTTTTCGTGTTTTAGTTATTTTTACCATGCTGATGTTCACATTTTAGAAAGGATTTCAGATAGTCTCGATATTTTAAAGAACCTGGACTCTATATAAATAAATGCTTAAAGGGAAATATATTTGGATATAGGCAGGAACAATATTTTGTCATTAATTTCCAAAGTTTCTCACTATATTTTATAGAGCTTCAAAATTAATGTTATTCTCTTTATCTATATTTCAGGGAAATATTTACTTAATAGACTGTATTTAGAGAATAAGACTGAAGTTGACTCTAAGATTTTAGAAAGATTATTAGATGATCTACAAAAGAAAAAAAAAGAAGAAGCAGCAAGGTAAAACATGCCTGGCATCATAAAACAAGTTAATGAATCTTTTATAGCTATTAAATATCTACTTACAAGTTACATTTATGAAATGTCTTTAATATCAAAACAGTGGTCTACTAAGTAGATCCAATGCTAATTAAGCCTAAGAAAAAGAGTGGGTTTACAAATATTTTCAATGTCTGAAATACTGAGTTGTGGATATTTTCATGGCCCCAAATCGAACTATTCTAGAACAAATGTCTACTCACAAAAGACACTGTTAAAAAAATGAGCACAGGTAAGATTTTTTTTTTTAAAGATTTTATTTATTTATTTGACAGACAGAGATCACAAGTAGGCAGAGAGGCAGGCAGAGAGAGAGAGAGAGGGAAGCAGGCTCCCTGCTGAGCAGAGAGCCCGATGCAGGGCTGGATCCCAGGACCCTGAGATCATGACCCGAGCCGAAGGCAGCGGCTTAACCCACTGAGCCCCCCAGGTGCCCTAAGATTTTTTTTTTTTACCATATTTATCTGTGACTTTAATAATTTTGCTGACCAGTATCCACAAATTGAAGAAATAATACAATAATAAGGAAATGAAAGGGACGCCTGGGTGGCTCAGTGGGTTAAGCTTCCATTTTGGCTCAGGTCATGATCTCAGGGCTGTGAGAGCCCCACTCCATCCCATCCAACCCCATACCCCAGTCATCAAGTCCACCTTGGCTCTGCACTCAGCAGGAAGTCTCTGAAATTCTCTTACAGGCTTTCCCTCTGACCCTGCCCCTGCTCACACTCTGTCTCTCTAAAATAAAATCTTAAAAGAAAAGAAAGAATGGCTTTATTATTGTTTTCCTGACATATCTCCTATAAGAAGTGTAGTAATGTCTTTTGAAGAGAATAGAAATAACTAGATTTTCACAGGATGGGGGAAAGGATGCCAAGAACACTGAATATGGAGAATGACAGACTATAAAATAGTCAGGAAAACTGCCCCAGAGTGGGCAGCTGATATGAATGGGCTCTATTAACTCATCCCCTGTTGGTGAATACTTGATACAGTTTTTTTATATTATTTTTAAAAGAGGCAATCAACATTCTTATACATGTTTCTTTGTGCAATAGTATGCAGATTCCTGAGAGCTAAATTCCTAGTATAGAATTTCTAGGCCAAAGGTATACACATTTTAATTTTTAATAAATATTACTTTTCTCCATCACTTTACTAGCTTTCCTTATACCTGTCTGTCTTCACCATTAAGTCAGGCTTAGTGCTGCAACCCTAATGAAAAACAGATTCCCTCTAGACAATTAAGTTTTCATATCTCATGTCTTTTCAAATTTCATTATTACTGTGTTGAAAAGAAAAATCAGGAAATAATTTTTCTGATTACAAAGATAATTATCTATTTATTCAATATAGAAAAAATTTTAATATAAAAAATAATAAGTTGGGGACGCCTGGGTGGCTCAGTTGGTTAAGCAGCTGCCTTCAGCTCAGGTCATGATTCCAGCGTCCTGGGATCGAGTCCCGCATCGGGCTCCTTGCTCAGCAGGAGCCTGCTTCTCCCTCTGCCTCTGCCTGCCATTCTGTCTGCCTGTGCTTGCTCTCTCTCCCTCTCTCTCTGACAAATAAATAAAAAAAATCTTTAAAAAAATAAATAAATAAGTAAAAGTAAAAACTCTCATAATGCCAGCATCCAAAGATAATTACTATTAACAGTTTATGCTTCTGGGCTTTTGATCATTATTTATATAAACTTCAAATACAAAATTAAAATTGTATTATACATAGCCTTGTATTACACTTTTTTGTCACTTAACTTTTTTGTGTGAACATTTCTGATTTATTCAGAAGGGAAAATGGTACAACTTCTCCCATTTACCTTTTTAGCTTAGACAATCTTTAATGAATTTTAACAGATTTCTTAATTAATAGCCAAAACTTTTTAAAGTATAACATTGCAACTTTTCTTAACCAAAAAGGGAAAAACAGAAAACCCTGAAATTAAGTGGCTTTAATATGAGCAAATTAAACATTTACATTGTAAAGTTAAAGAATATAATGAACATTATACAAAATTTACTCAATTTTTAACCACTATAAGCCTTAAACCCTAGAATATTTTAAAATATCTGAATTTCCAAAGATGATTAAATTTTGGACATTTTCATTTCAGAAAAGCCACTGAAGAAGCATTGAGAATAGAAGAAGACCAAAGGCTTTTGGAAGATATGAGCGAGAAATCAAAAGGCAAACACAGATTTACATCATTACTAATGCGTCATTTAATTTTGTACCTTACTGCAAGCAACTGCAGTATTTCAAGTGAATTACAGAGAGCATGACCATATTTCCCAGTTTGCCCATGAGAGTCTAGGTCTATGCTATGCCTATGGTACTGAAATATTTATTTGACCCACTTTCATGCTCAGTGTTCCAATTTGGAAAATAAATTGTGTGGTCACTAGAGTAATGGAGTCATAGGAAAAGAGCTCCGACACAGACACCTACGTGTGCTCCCTCTTGGGATCCACAATAGACAGCTTATGCCATGTGTCTTAAAATGGCTTCCCTGGTCACATAGGACACATGAATGTTGGAATTACTTCTAGTATAAGGATCCTGCAGGAATTGAGAAAACAGCATCTCCTGCTATACCTGTTGTCTTTGAACTTAAACTTTCATCTCTGTTATAAAAGAACTTACTCCAACAGTTTCTTTTAAGACCGAAGTTCTTAACCTGGAGTTCACGGATAAAATACAGAGGTCTGTGAACTTGAATGGGAAAATAATTACAACTTTATTTTCACTAACCTTAACCTGGAATTTAGTATTTCCTTCACTTAATAATTAATATAGGCAATGAACCATAATATTAGTAGTATCTTGATTTTCTTACCAATAGAAACTAAGATATTTTCATACCACGTTACAGTTTTATATATCCTGTGTATGCTTAATCACGATTCCCAAAATGATGATAATTAGACCAGCTGCTAGTTCTTGTTATGTAATGCATTAGTAAAGATGCACAAATTTCCTACAGCACAAAATTTATTTTGATATCTTCATAACTGTGTTTCAATATAATTGGTTTCTTTTGTATTTTATTTTATGGGATTGAAAGCATTATTCTAAGGAGTGTCCATAACTTTCACCATACTGCCAAAAGGGTCCATGACTCAAAAGAGTGAAAAGTATTTCAGTTTTCCTTTGTTGACAACAAGCCACCCCAAAACTGTAAAACAACTACGGTTTTTATTCTGTACACATTTCTGTGGGTCGGGACTTAATACAGGGCTTATCTCTGCTCCCTGAGGAGTTCAGTTCAGGCTTTGAGTGGCCCGCTGGGAAGCCAGTCCTCCAGCCCCAAGCAAGCCTTCAGGGACTGCAACCCTGACTGACATCTTCATTTGACTGCAGGAGAGACCCAGAGCCAGAAGCACCAATTAAGCTACTCCCAAATTCCTGACCCCAGAAACTGCAAGGATGATATGTGGTTACTATTGCTTTAATCACTAAATTTTGGGGGCGCCTGGGTGGCTCAGTGGGTTAAAGCCTCTGCCTTCGGCTCAGGTCATGATCTCAGGGTCCTGGGATCGAGCCCTGCATCGGGCTCTCTGCTCAGCAGGGAGCCTGCTTCCCTTCCTCTCTCTCTCTGCCTGCCTTTCTGCCTACTTGTGATCTCTCTCTGTCAAATAAATAAATAAAATCTTTAAAAAAAAAATCACTAAATTTTGGAGTAATTTATTATGAAGCAATAGATACTTAGTAAAAATCACAGGTAGTGTAAGGGTCTTAGAACAACCTTTCAGGCCATCTGTGATTTTTCTGGTATACAAATTATCCATTAGAATTTTAGAAGAATATTAGAACTTTTTACACCTCTCTGCATCATTATAGAAACTCTGTTTATTTGTATGTTACATAAAGTACCTAATATGGATAAGAATTAAAAATAAATAATTTACATGTATGCATATTGGAAGTATTTTTTTTTTTTTTACTATGAGAGTATTTTTTTATTTTTACATTGTGAGTTTTTGCTGTACAGCACATAACTTCATTCCAAACCCTAGTAGGATTCAGCAAATGCTGCTACTTCCTTGTGTGTATCACCATCATTCCTCTATATGACACAAGGGTCACCCCAGTGTAAGTCACATACTTAGAAGCTACATGTACTGTAGTCCTGGTGTAGACCCAGAACATTTTTCTTTTTTTTAGGTATGTTTTACCTTTCTTCTTCTTTTTTTTTTTTTTCTAAGACTCTTTCATTATTATAGGGGTGTCCTGGGGGGCTCAGTCGTTAAGTGGCTGCCTTCCCACCCTGGGGTCCTGGGATCAAGCCCTGCATCTGGACTCCCTGCTCAGTGGGGAGGCTGCTTCCCCCTCTCCCTCTACTCCTCCACCCCTACCCCCCACCCCCTACCCCCGTGGTGTGTGTGTGTCTCTTTCTCTTTCTCTTAAATAAATAAATAATAATAATTCTTTTTTTTTTAAGATTTTTATTTATTTATTTGACAGAGAAAGACACAGCAAGAGAGGGAACACAAGCAGGGGGAGTGGGAGATCAGGATGTGGGATCATGACCTGAGAGGCTTAACAGACTGCCCCACCCAGGCATGCCAAGAACACTAAATTGCTTTGCTCTGGGTGTTTTAATCATGCAGATTCAGATCAAAATTCGGATGCCAAAGACTATCATACCGATAGTCTTGGAAGGTACTCACTGGAGGGAGAAATTTCCACAGGAGTCCAGAAAACAAGCTCATTTTTTTTTTTTCATATCATCTGCATAGAAATATCTTGTTTTTCAATTTCATGAATATATTAAAAGGAATAGCAGAGATAGTTTTTTTGACATCATTCACCCCATGTTCTTCCCGAAAGACTTCCATGCAACTATATAAAGCTTGGTATTGTGCTTTTAAAATTTACACTTGACATACTGATCGATGTGTTCCGTTATTTGTAATTAGGTATAAGAAAATCCATCATTATACGTTAAATTTAGCCCCATGCTGCCAAATGGAAATACAATGCAAGCCACATACATTCTAGTAGCTGCCTAAAAAGTGAAAAGAAACAGGTGAAATTAATTGTATTTATTTAATATACTATATCCAAAATATTATTTTAACAATCAGTACAAAAAATACTGAATATATTTCACGTTTGGTTTTTCTAAGTCTTTGAAATCCATTGTGTTTTCATACTTTCGGCACATCTCAATTTGGATTAGCTTCATTTCAATGGCTCCATATCAGACAGTGTTGTTCTATCCATATTCTTATTGAATGGACTTTGGGGCTGTTTCCAGTTTCTGTTAAAACCCTCAGGCTGCTACTCCCATAGGGCTCTGAGCACATGTACTGCACACTGTGGCTACATTTGGACAGATGAAATACGCAGACAAAGTATCTGTCTGTCCCATCAAACCCCATGCTTCAGGAGGGCAGGGCCATTCCTTATTCTTTGTTTTGGTCTCAGCACTGATCAGAATATCTAGCACCCAGTGAAATATTTGTTGACCTAAACCAAATAATAATTTATTTCTCCTCATTTTTTTCTAGAAGTAGAAGAGGCTGAACTGGAGGCTGACGAGGTGATTGAAATTGAGGACCCTGACGTTCAGGAAGGTTCTGAGGCCTTGGAGGTAGCCGAGGACACCAAGGGATCCTTACCTGAGGAGTCTGAAGCACCTGAGGTCCCTGAAACAGAACCTGAATCAGGTTAGACTCTGTTGAGGGCCGTGTCCCTCCTTTCACTCCCGTCTACTGGGTGTGTCTGTGTGTGCACACATGTGTGTATTTGTCTTTTCTATGTTAACAAAATGGCAGCAGGTGAAGAATGGTGACAGGAGCGCCCAGCCATTTAGTTCAAATCAGTTGGTTTGCAGTGTGGTAGGAAAGCCAGGCTTCCGCCCTGGTACTGGCACTCAGGACCAGGGCCGGCCATGTAATCTGTGAGTCACGTGGTTCAAAAAGCAGGAAAAAGTGCTTTTAAACATATTAAATATAAAGCGTTTTCTTTTCTTCCATGGCCTCTCTCTCAGTTTGTCATGGTGCTTTTTATCTGCTAATTAATCTTATTCTAAGTAGACAAAAATTTTAAATTTTATTCACTGGCATGAATTTTACCGTTTGTCTTTATGCTATACGATGCTATTTTGAAATGCAAATATAAAAGCATTTAACTCATATGTGGAATCACCATAATTACACAATTTGTATTTTGCAGCTTAGACATACATTGCCTTTCGTTCTTTTTGCGGGGGGGGGGGGGGAGTGGGAGGGAGTACAGGAGCGGTGGAGGGAGGGGCAGAGGGAGGAGAGAGAATCTTAAGCAGGCTCCATGCTTAGCTCTTAAGCAGACCCCAACACCCAGACTCCCCTTACATGCATTTCATTGTACATTCAGCTTCATGCACAAAACTAGCTGAGCTTTTAACTTCACTTCTTAATATGCACATAAGCTCTAGCACACTCTCTAACTTTAGCTTCCTAATGGTTAAGGAAAGACTGCAAGATAGGGAACTCTGGATTGCCCTATCTTTTCTTTTCCTTCTGTGTCATCCTTTTCAGCCTAAGTGTTTAGCTAATACAGGAAAATAACATGAGTAAGAAAGGTTCCTTGGTTATTCATGTCTCTGAATGTTATCACCTTCTTTCAGCATCTGGAGCAAATTCTAGTTTGAAGGGAAAGTGTGGTGTCTCAGGGCTGCCATCATCCTCCCCTGCCCCCACCAGTGGGTCACGCTCCCTCATATGTGGTCCCCTGGAATTCTAGGGTAGTGACAGGTCATCAGGAATGTTCATGAGAACATGAGGGCAAGGGATGGCAAACACATACTGTGCCTATCTCTGCTCACATGCCCTCTCTTTTGTCCCATTGGAGCCCCTCTGGATTTTGCTTACAGAACAGTTCAAAGGTAAAATTACTAAAAATTAAAATGACAGGGAAGAGCATTAGTCTAAGTGTGAGACCATTCTAAGCAAAAGACCTTGTGCAAGTGCACAGGTCCCACACTCATTAAGCCAGCCCTACTGCAGGGGCCCAGTTCTGTGGACTAGTACAGGGCAAGAAGTAGTCTATGGCAATGAAAGTCACTCTCAGGACCAGAGAGGATCTTAAAGCAGCAAGATGGGAGACCCCACTGTGGTGGCAATGAGGCACAAAAATACTTTCAAGCATGATTACTACTAGATTAGAAACTAATCCTACAAACTAGAGGTCTTCAGATACCTGCAGCTAGATGCCAGTCTAGAGCAGTTAAGGGCTGGGAAACTGCTGTTAGCTGTACAAGGACCAGAACTTGTAACCAAAACTTGTAATTACAGTGAGAAATCTCAAGTTCAACACACATCATTTTTACTATAAGATTAGCATTAGCTTTATGGGACAATAAGTATCAAATCAGATACCTTGTGCCAGACAGAGGACTTAGCAGGATGAAACACACAATTGCCTTTTAGGAGTCCCACAACTCTGTTGACTTGAACTCCTACCTAGAAACTTCATTGTTTTTTTGTTTCTTTGTTGTTGTTGTTTTTTAATTTAAAATCAGTTAATTAGCATATAGTATATTATTAGCTTCAGAGGTACAGTTTAGTGATTCATAAGTTGTGTATCACACCCAGTGCTCATTATATCATGTGCTCTCCTTAATATCCATCATCCAGTTACCCCATCCCCCACCTCCTCACCTCCAGCAACCCTCAATTTGTTTCCTATAGTTAAGAGTCTCTTTTTTTTTTTTTTTTAAGATTTTATTTACTTATTTGACAGCGAGAGACACAGCAAGTGAAAGAACAGAAGCAGGAGGAGTGGAAGAGGTAGAAGCAGGCCTCACGCTGAGCAGGGAGCCCCATACAGGGCCCTGGGATCATGACCTGAGCCAAAGGCAGATGCTAGTTTAGAGTCTCTTATGGTTTATCTCCCCCTCTGATTTTATCTTATTTTATTTTTCCCTCCCTTCTCCTATGTTCATCTGTTTTGTTTCTTAAATTCCACATATAAAAGAGATCATATGATATTTGTCTTTCTCTGGTTGACTGATTTCACTTAGCATAATACCCTCTAGCTCCATCCATGTTGTTGTAAATGGTAAGATTTCATTCTTTTGAATAGCTATTCTATTGTACATACATATACCACATTTTCTTTATCCATTCATCTGTCTAGGCCATCTGGGCTCCGTCCATAGTTTGGCTATAAACATTGGGGTGGCGGTGCCCTTTCAAATCACTGTGTTTGCATCCTTTGGATAAATACCTAGGAGAGAAATCGCTGGGTTGTAGGGTAGCTCTTTTCTTAACTTTTTGAGGAACCTCCATGCTGTCTTCCAGAATGGCTGCCAAGCTTGCATTCCTACCAACCAGGTAAGAGGGTTCCCCTTTCTCCTCATCCTCACCATCACCAACACCTATTGGTTCCTGACTTATTAATTTTAGCCATTCTGACTGGTGTGACCAGAAACTTCATTGTTTTTTTTCAATACCTAATCAGTTTGACTGACAATTCTTCCACCCACCTATGTTTTATAAGAAGACAGGCTGTAGAATACCAAAAGAAATAAAAGAAACTGACATCCATTAAATATAACAAATTAAATATAATCCATTAATATTTATCCATTAAATATATCAAACACATCCCCATAGTTCCAATATTCACAATTAGTATTTACAAATGTAACAGGTCTAGGGAACAATTTAGTTTTGTTGCTTTTAATCTGATTATTTCCCCCAGAGAACCTATTCTGGATCTTTTAAAGCTGGTGTCCTACTCTAATTAGGGTCAATCCTAGATCAATGCTAGACAGTGTAGATATGACTGGGCTTCTCCAGGGCAGGTTCGCTTCTGTAAAATGATCTGTTTGGGCCACATTGAACCACATTCTGTTTCACAAAAGGTCTTGCATCTGCTTTAGTCAGTGATTACTTCTTCTATTCAAAGGTCTCTTTTTCCACAAAGTCTTCTTTTTTTTTTTTTTTAAGATTTTATTGATTTGAGAGAGAGAGAAAGAGAAAGAGCACAAGCAGGTGGAGTAGTAGAGGGGGAGGGGGAGGCAGGCTCCCCGCTGAGCAGGGAGCCCGATATGGGACTTGATTCCAGGACCCTGGGATCATGCCCTGAGCCGAAGGCAGACATCTAACCATCTGAGCCAACCAGGCACCCAAAGTCTTCTCTTCTAAATTACTTAAGGGGGCAATTTTTTTTTTTTCACTTAAAACTGCCCTGTCTAATCACAAAAAGACAAAGACCCTATGATTCCACTTATATGGAGTACTTAGAGTAGTCAAAATCATAAAATTAGAAAGTAGAATAGGGGGTGAGAAGTCACTCCCCTTAGGGGGGTGAGAAGAATGGGGAGTTATTATTTAATGAGTACAGAGTTTCTGTTTTACGAGGTGAAAAGAGTTATGGGCTGAAAAGGGGTGACGGTTGCACCACAGTGTGGATGTATTGGATACCACTAAACTGTGTACCTAAAATGGCTAAGATGGTAAATTTTACAGTATATGAATTTACCACATTAAAAAAAAAGAAAAAGAAAAAACCGTTCTAACATAAATCCATTACTTTTGGAATTTTTAAATTTTATCCAGAGTACCCAATAGTAAGCAAATGATGGCTGCCAAAGAAATGTCCACATCTTAATTTCTAGAACCTACAGATGTTACCTCATTTGGAAGAAAGGTCTTTGTAGATGTGACTAAATATCTTGAGACGGGGGGATCATCCAGGCTTATCCACGTGGGCCCAAAATGCCGTCACAAGTGTCTGTATACAAGGGAAGTAGAGGCAGCGTAGACTCGCCCTCAGAGCAGAAGGCCATGTGAAGATGGAGGCAGGCATTGCCATGATGCAGCCTCAAGCTAAGAAATGACAGTGGCCCAGAGAAGCCCGAACAGGCTAGAAGTGATTCTCGTCTCACATGGCAGAGGGGGCACAGCCCTGCCAACACCTTGATTTCTGACTTCTGGCCTTCATAGTTGTAAGAGAATACATTTCTATTGGTTTGTTTTATTTATTTTTTAAAAATATTTTATTTATTTATTTGACAGAGAGACCACAGGTAAGCAGAGAGGCAGGCAGCGGGCTGGAAGTAGGCTCGCCGCTGAGCAGAGAGCCCGATATGGGGCGATCCCAGGACCCTGGGATCATGACCTGAGCCGAAGGCAGAGCACCAACCCACTGAGCCACCCAAGTGTCCCCCCTTTTTTAAATATTTTATTTATTTGACAGAGATTACACGTAGGCAGAGAGGAAGGCAGAGAGAGAGGAGGAAGCAGGCTCCCTGCTGAGCAGAGAGCCCTATGTAGGACTCGATCCCAGGACCCTGGAATCATGACTTGAGCCAAAGGCAGAGGCTTAACCCACTGAGCCACCCAGGCGCCCCTTCATCCCGCCCATTTTTAAGGGTTTTATTTATTTTTTTAAGCCACCAAGTTTGTGGCAATTTTTTTTTTTGGTAGCCACAGGAAAGTAATACATAGCCAGAAAAGTTTTTTCTGCCTCATGCTAGAGAACACATCTTTTCCTTCGTCATGGGCCACAAGGTAATCATTGCCTCTGTCAGTACTCAGATAAGACACCTGAAGCTTCATCTCAAACCTGTTGTCACTCTAGCCTTCTTAAACGGAATGACATATGTATTGCTTAGAATCAGTGCTTTAAAGGTCATTACATCCAGGACACCTGGGTGGCTCAGTCAGTTAAGCGGCTGCCTTCAGCTCATGTCATGATTCCAGGGTCCTGGGATCAAGTCCCACATTGAGCCCCGCATCGGGCTCCCTGCTCAGCAGAAAGCCTGCTTCTTCCTCTCCCACTCCTCCTGCTTGTGTTTCCTCTCTCGCTATCTCTCTCTCTGTCAAATAAATAAAGAAAATCTTAAAAAAAAAAAAGTCATTACATCCAGATGCATTCAGAGGCTAGTTAATCACTTTGATCTTTACCAATTTGTTCTTTATGTACTGTTAAGTATAGGCAAATTATATGAAACTTGTAAGAAGCTGGGCTTCCAGTAACCATTGGCTCTTATCACAATGTTTTATTCCAAGCACCTCATCATCCTATAATAGAGTCAGCTATTAATAAACATGAAGAAATACATTCCTTTAACAAATATTTATTGAATTCTTTCTAAGTGCCAGGCAAAGCAGCAGGCACTGCCATAGGTACTAAAAACTCAACAATCAATGATCAAGATAGTCAAGGTCCCTTTCTTTTTCTTTTTTCTTTTTTAAAAAGATTTTATTTATTTATTTGACACAAAGAGACAGAGACAACGAGAGAGGGAATACAAGCAGGGGGAGTGGGAGAAGGAGAAGTGGACTTCCCACGAGCAGGGAGCCAGATGTGGGGCTCTATCCCAGGACCCTGGGATCATGACCTGAGCCAAAGGCAGACACTTCACCAACTGAGCCACCCGGGTGCCCCTCAAGTCCCTTTTCAAAGAGTTGTCATTCAATGGTAAAGAATAAGATAAACAAATAAATAACTAAAATAATTATGATAGTGTTAAGTGCTATGGATAAAATATATGAAGACACTAAAGCAGAGCCTGGGATCTAGTAGGTGCTCAATAAATGTTTGTTGAGTGAATGAGCAAGCTGGAGGCCAGTGGGGTAATTTGGAAGAAGAAGCAAGAGTAAACATTATGGCCAAGGAAGAGTGTCATCTGAGAAAATGATATGTGAGGCAAGGCAGAAAGACTGAAAAGGAGCTGTGCAAAGATCTTTCCACTGTGAAGGCTCAGAGGTGGGCACAACTCAATGGGCAAGGAAGAAATTGAGTGTGACCAGAGCATAGCGAGCAAAAGGGAAGGGGAAGATGAGATTGGACAGCGAGGCGGAGGCCAGAGGTTTAGGGAGTTTGAAGCTTTCTCTAAGTGCGGGTAATCCATATGATCTCATTAACCCTTTTTAAACTTCACCTTGGCTGCTATATGACACCTTACGTCATTTGTTCTGCACCTCAAGTTCTCCATTAACCTGGGTTAGGAATAGTTACCAAACATTGTTTTTACAGGGATAGAAACATTTTATGTAAAGCGCCTAGCAAGGTGTCTGCAAGTCGTTGATGCCTCAGCAACTTCGTCACCGGCTAGCAGTCAGCCTTAGGTAACTTCTAGAAAGGCCAGAGCTCAGGATCCCCACCCCCAGATAAGGCTAAACTAAATCTCAGCGTTCTCAAAGTCAATAGTCACATTCCATCCCCTGATATCAGAAAGAAAGGAAGCAACGCTTTGGCTTATACCAATCAGGATAAATTCCTGGAGCTGGAGGTGGGGTTGCCCTCCCTCAGCCCTGAGGGGAACGGTAAACACTGGAACAAAAGCCCGGCTCTGCCAGGAAGAAGAAGAGTGAGTCACCAACAGGGTCTGCTACAGGATGGATGACAACAAGTCCCCTTCATTGCTCCCTTGCTGAATTTTCACTAAATTCCACATTGCTCTCCAATGCGTGGTTTCAACGAGACTGTTGAGGAATGTGTTAGCTTCCTAGGGTTGCCATTAACAAATTACCACAAACTTAGTAGCTTCAAAGAGCAAAAATGTATTCTCTCACAGTTCGGAAGGCTGGAAGTCCAAAATCAAGATATGAATGTAGTCTCTTTCTCTCAGAATTCTTATTGTACTGTACTCACCCGTTTTGGGATGCTGTGAGATGATAAAGTGCCAGCATGGTGAGATGAAGTGAGGTGAGTGATGTATGCATGGTGGCGTGACCGTGAGGCTACTGTTGACCTTCTGACAGCTTGTCATCTGCTTCTGGACTGTGGCTGACTGCAATTTACTGAAACCACAGAAAGCAGAATGTGGGTGAGAGGACTCCTGTATATACAGTAAATGATCCGCATCAAAATCACCAAAGTCTGTGATGGCCAAAAGATACATGAAAAGATGCTCAACATCACTCATCCTCAGGGAAATACAAACCAAAACCACAATGAGATACCACCTCACACCTGTCAGAATGACTAAAATCAACAACTCAAGAGACAACAAGCATTGGCTATGAGGTGAAGGAAAAGGAAACCTCTTGCCCTTTTTTTGGGAATGCAAACCGGTACAGCCACTGTGGAAAACACTATGGAGTTTCTTCAAAAAGTTGAAAATAGAACTATGCTAGGATCCAGTAATCACACTACTTGGTATTTACCGAAAACTACAAAAACACGAATCTGAAAGGATACATGCACCCCTATGTTTATTGCAGCATTATTTACAATAATCAGGTTATGGAAGCAGCCACGTGTCCACTGATACATGAATGAATAAAGAAGATGTGATACACACACACACACACACACACACACACACACAGGAATATTACTCAGCCGTTTAAAAAAAAGAATGAAATTTTGCCATTTGGATCTAAAGGGTATAATGCTAAACAGAATAAACCAGTCAAAAGACAAATACCATATGATCTCACACATATGTGGAATTTAAAAAACAAAACAAATGAACAAAGGAGAAAAAAAAAGAGAGGACAGACTCTTCACTATAGAGAACAAATGGTTACCAGAGGAGAGGTGGGCAAGCAGGTGGGGAAATAGGTGAAGGGGATAAAGAGCACAATTACCTTGATGAGCACTTAGTAATAGATGGAAGTGTCAAATCACCATATTGTTCCCTTGGAATTAATATTACACTGTATGTTAACTACACTAGAATTTAAATTAATATAAATTTTTTAAAAAGAATCACCTAGGGGTTCCTGGGTGGCTCAGGTCATTAAGCTTATGACTTCAGATCATACAGGTGGAGTAGGGCAACAGGAAGGGTAGGTAGAGTATTTATAAGAACCACACCCAACCCCCCCCCCAACACACGTACGTATCCATATATGTCTTTCACTTTAATGTTTTGCCTGGTACTCTCCAACATAGACCTGAAGGTCAAGTTAATGTGCAATGACCTAGTTCAAGTGGTGATGTTTAGTAAGTATTCATCTTGTCTGTCTCTTCTAGACTGTGGCTGAATCTTCTTCATTTCTGACTTGCATTATAATTAGAGAAATTAAGACAATTTAGAATTCTCTGTATATTCTTGGTGTTCTTGTCTTTGCCATCATTTATAATGCTTTTCTTTAGATAATTGAGCACCTAACAATCGCACATGTCACCACCAGAGCAGCCCTAGGCTTGTCTTCTTCTACATCCTATTCTCTTGAGTTTTAATTATAGAATTCTGTAGAAAGAGGACCCAGCTACTACTTTAGCTTGGAAGACAGTTTCCAGGGTACAGTGTTTTATATATATATGTAAATATAATTATATATCATAT